>NW_026892676.1:150000-152500 GCF_033815535.1 Pezoporus flaviventris | reverse complement strand
TAGAGCACGAGCGGTTGCCGTCTGCTTCCACAGTCGAAGAGCCAGGAGGGAAAGCATGTGCTGGGCATCTTCAGCACACAGTTAGCTTTGCAACGGTGTCACCATCATTGCTGTCGCTCCTCGGTTTCATACCTAAAAGTCCACTAGAATGCAACCTCTACGGAGCTTGCTCTGAGCTGCCAAGTAGCACAGCAATTAGAGCACAACATCTGGCCTCTGCTCCCAGAGCCGAAGAGCCAGGTGGGAAAGCATGTGCTGGGCATCTTCAGCACACAGTCAGCTTTGCAACGGTGTCACCATCATTGCTGTCGCTCCTCGCTTTCATACCTAAAGGTCCATTTGAATGCACCCTCTTCGGAGCTTGCTCTCGGCTGCCCAGCTGCACAGTGAGTAGAGCACGAACAGTTGCCGTCTGCTCCCAGAATCGAAGAGCCAGGAGGGAAAGCTGGTGCTCTGAATCTTCTGCACACCGTCAGCTTTGACCCAGTGCGTCCATCATTGCTGTTGCTCCTCACTTTCATACCTAGAAGTTCATTTGAATCCAACTTCTCTGCTCGTTGCTCTTGGCTGCCCAGCAGCACAGTCAGTAGAGCATGAACGTTCTGGCCTCTGCTCCCAGAGCCGAAGAGCCCGGAGGGAAAGCATGTGCTGGGCATCTTCAGCACACAGTCAGCTTTGCAACGGTGTCACCATCATTGCTGTCGCTCCTCGCTTTCATATGTAAAAGTCCATTTGAATGCAACGTCTCCAAAGCTTGTTCTCGGCTGCCCAGGGGCACAGTGATTAGTGCATGAACGTCTGGCCTCTGCTCTTAGAGCCGAAGAGCCAGGATGGAAAACATGTGCTGGGCATCTTCAGCACACAGTCAGCTTTGCAACGGTGTCACCATCATTGCTGTCGCTCCTCGGTTTCATACTTAAAAGTCCATTTGAGTGCAACCTCTCCGAAGCTTGTTCTCGGCTGCCCAGGGGCAGAGCTATTAGTGCACGAAATTCTGGCTTCTGCTCCCAGATCCGAAGAGCCAGGAGGGAAAGCATGTGCTGGGCATCTTCAGCACACAGTCAGCTTTGCAACGGTGTCACCATCATTGCTGTCGCTCCTCGCTTTCATACCTAAAGGTCCATTTGAATGCACCCTCTTTGGAGCTTGCTCTCGGCTGCCCAGCAGCACAGTGAGTAGAGCACGAACAGTTGCCGTCTGCTCCCACAATCGAAGAGCCAGGAGGGAAAGCTGGTGAAAGCTTAGGGTTAGGGTTAGGGTTAGGGTTAGGGTAAGGTTAGGGTTAGGGTTAGGGTTAGGGGTTAGGGTTAGGGTTTGGGTTATGGTTAGGGGTTAGGGTTAGGGTTAGGGTTAGGGTTAGGGTTATGGTTAGGTTTAGGGTTAGGGTTAGGGTTAGGGGTAGGGTTATCGTTAGGCTAAGGGTTAGGGTTGGGTTTGGGTTAGGGTTAGGGTTAATGTTAGGGTTAGGGTTAGGGTTATGGTTAGGGTTAGGGTTAGGGTTAGGCTTAGGGTTATGGTTAGGGTTAGGGGTAGGGGTAGGGTTAGGGTTAGGGTTAGGGTTAGGGTTAGGGTTGGGTTCGGGTTAGGGTTAGGGTTGGGTTCGGGTTAGGGTTAGGGTTAGGGTTAGGGTTGCTGTCTGCTCCACAGTCGAAGAGCCAGGAGGGAAAGCATGTGCGGGGCATCTTCAGCACAGAGTCTGCTTTGCAATGCTGTCACCATTATTGCTGTCACTCCTCGGTTTCATACCTAAAAGTACATTTGAATGCACCCTCTCCAAAGCTGCTTCTCAGCTGCCCAGTAGCACAGCGATTAGTGCACGAACTTCTGGCTTCTGCTCCCAGATCCGAAGAGCCGGGAGGGAAAGCATGTGCTGGGCATCTTCAGCACACAGTCAGCTTTGCAACAGTGCCTCCTTCATTACTGACGCTTTTCGCTTTCATACCTAGAAGTTCATTTGAATCCACCTTCTCCGCTCATTGCTCTTGGCTGTCCAGCGGCACAGTCAGTAGAGCATGAACGTCTGGCCTCTGCTCCCAGAGCCGAAGAGCCAGGAGGGAAAGCATGTGCTGGGCATCTTCAGCACACAGTCAGCTTTGCAACGGTGTCACCATCATTGCTGTCGCTCCTCGCTTTCATACTTAAAAGTCCATTTGAGTGCAACCTCTCCGAAGCTTGTTCTCGGCTGCCCAGGGGCAGAACGATTAGTGCACGAACGTCTGGCTTCTGCTCCAGATCCGAAGAGCCAGAAGGGAAAGCATGTGCTGGGCATCCCCAGCACACAGTCAGGCTTTGCAACGGTGTCACCATCATTGCTGTCGCTCCTCGCTTTCATACCTAAAGGTACATTTGAATGCACCCTCTTCGGAGCTTGCTCTCGGCTGCCCAGCTGCACAGTGAGAAGAGCACGAACAGTTGCCGTCTGCTCCCACAATCGAAGAGCCAGGAGGGAAAGCTGGTGAAAGCTTAGGGTTAGGGTTAGGGTTAGGGTTAGGGGTTAGGG
>NW_026892676.1:7500-145000 GCF_033815535.1 Pezoporus flaviventris | reverse complement strand
CTTCTCAGCTGCCCAGTAGCACAGCGATTATTGCACGAACTTCTGGCTTCTGCTCCCAGATCCGAAGAGCCGGGAGGGAAAGCATGTGCTGGGCATCTTCAGCACACAGTCAGCTTTGCAACGGTGTCACCATCATTGGTGTCGCTCCTCGCTTTCATACCTAAAGGTCCATTTGAATGCACCCTCTTCGGAGCTTGCTCTCGGCTGCCCAGCTGCACAGTGAGTAGAGCATGAACAGTTGCCGTCTGCTCCCACAAGCGAAGAGCCAGGAGGGAAAGCTGGTGAAAGCTTAGGGTTAGGGTTAGGGTTAGGGTTAGGGTTATGGTTAGGTTTAGGGTTAGGGTTAGGGTTAGGGGTAGGGTTAGGGTTAGGCTAAGGGTTAGGGTTGGGTTTGGGTTAGGGTTAGGGTTAGTGTTAGGGTTAGGGTTAGGGTTATGGTTAGGGTTAGGGTTAGGGTTAGGGTTAGGGTTATGGTTAGGGTTAGGGGTAGGGGTAGGGTTAGGGTTAGGGTTAGGGTTAGGGTTAGGGTTGGGTTCGGGTTAGGGTTAGGGTTGGGTTCGGGTTCGGGTTAGGGTTAGGGTTAGGGTTGCTGTCTGCTCCCACAGTCGAAGAGCCAGGAGGGAAAGCATGTGCGGGGCATCTTCAGCACAGAGTCTGCTTTGCAATGCTGTCACCATTATTGCTGTCACTCCTCGGTTTCATACCTAAAAGTACATTTGAATGCACCCTCTCCAAAGCTGCTTCTCATCTGCCCAGTAGCACAGCGATTAGTGCACGAACTTCTGGCTTCTGCTCCCAGATCCGAAGAGCCGGGAGGGAAAGCATGTGCTGGGCATCTTCAGCACACAGTCAGCTTTGCAACAGTGCCTCCTTCATTACTGACGCTTTTCGCTTTCATACCTAGAAGTTCATTTGAATCCACCTTCTCCGCTCATTGCTCTTGGCTGTCCAGCGGCACAGTCAGTAGAGCATGAACGTCTGGCCTCTGCTCCCAGAGCCGAAGAGCCAGGAGGGAAAGCATGTGCTGGGCATCTTCAGCACACAGTCAGCTTTGCAACGGTGTCACCATCATTGCTGTCGCTCCTCGCTTTCATACTTAAAAGTCCATTTGAGTGCAACCTCTCCGAAGCTTGTTCTCGGCTGCCCAGGGGCAGAACGATTAGTGCACGAACGTCTGGCTTCTGCTCCCAGATCCGAAGAGCCAGAAGGGAAAGCATGTGCTGGGCATCCCCAGCACACAGTCAGCTTTGCAACGGTGTCACCATCATTGCTGTCGCTCCTCGCTTTCATACCTAAAGGTACATTTGAATGCACCCTCTTCGGAGCTTGCTCTCGGCTGCCCAGCTGCACAGTGAGAAGAGCACGAACAGTTGCCGTCTGCTCCCACAATCGAAGAGCCAGGAGGGAAAGCTGGTGAAAGCTTAGGGTTAGGGTTAGGGTTAGGGTTAGGGTTAGGGTTAGGGGTTAGGGTTAGGAGTTAGGGTTAGGGTTAGGGTTAGGGGTTAGGGTTAGGGTTAGGGTTATGGTTAGGTTTAGGGTTAGGGTTATGGTTAGGGGTAGGGTTAGGGTTAGGTTTAGGGTTAAGGTTAGGGTTAGGGTTGCCGTCTGCTCCCACAGTCGAAGAGCCAGGAGGGAAAGCATGTGCGGGGCATCTTCAGTACAGAGTCAGCTTTGCAATGCTGTCTCCATTATTGCTGTCACTCCTCGGTTTCATACCTAAAAGTACATTTGAATGCAACCTCACCAAAGCTGCTTCTCAGCTGCCCAGTAGCACAGCGATTATTGCACGAACTTCTGGCTTCTGCTCCCAGATCCGAAGAGCCGGGAGGGAAAGCATGTGCTGGGCATCTTCAGCACACAGTCAGCTTTGCAACGATGTCACCATCATTGGTGTCGCTCCTCGCTTTCATACCTAAAGGTCCATTTGAATGCACCCTCTTCGGAGCTTGCTCTCGGCTGCCCAGCAGCACAGTGAGTAGAGCACGAACGGTTGCCGTCTGCTAGCACAGTGGAGGAGCCAGGAGGAAAGCATGTGCTGGGCATCTTCAGCACACAGTCAGCTTTGCAACAGTGCCTCCATCATTGCTGACGCTTTTCACTTTCATACCTAGAAGTTCATTTGAATCCACCTTCTCCGCTCATTGCTCTTGGCTGTCCAGCGGCACAGTCAGTAGAGCATGAACGTCTGGCCTCTGCCCTCAGAGCCGGAGAGCCAGGAGGGAAAGCATGTGCTGGGCATCTTCAGCACACAGTCAGCTTTGCAACGGTGTCACCATCATTGCTGTCGCTCCTCGCTTTCATACCTAAAGGTCCATTTGAATGCACCCTCTTCAGAGCTTGCTCTCGGCTGCCCAGCTGCACAGTGAGAAGAGCACGAACACTTGCCGTCTGCTCCCACAATCGAAGAGCCAGGAGGGAAAAGCTGGTGAAAGCTTAGGGTTAGGGTTAGGGTTAGGGTTAGGGTTAGGGGTTAGGGTTAGGGGTTAGGGTTAGGGTTAGGGTTAGGGGTAGGGTTAGGGTTAGGGTTGGGTTAGGTTTAGGGTTAGGGTTAGGGTTAGGGTTGCCGTCTGCTCCCACAGTCGAAGAGCCAGGAGGGAAAGCATGTGCGGGGCATCTTCAGCACACAGTCAGCTTTGCAACGGTGTCACCATCATTGCTGTCGCTCCTCGCTTTCATACCTAAAGGTCCATTTGAATACACCCTCTTCAGAGCTTGCTCTCGGCTGCCCAGCAGCACAGTGAGTAGAGCACGAACAGTTGCCGTCTGCTCCCACAATCGAAGAGCCAGGAGGGAAAGCTGGTGCTCTGAATCTTCTGCACACAGTCAGCTTTGACCCAGTGCGTCCATCATTGCTGTCGCTCCTCACTTTCATACCTAGAAGTTCATTTGAATCCAACTTCTCTGCTCGTTGCTCTTGGCTGCCCAGCAGCACAGTCAGTAGAGCATGAACGTCTGGCCTCTGCTCCCAGAGCCGAAGAGCCCGGAGGGAAAGCATGTGCTGGGCATCTTCAGCACACAGTCAGCTTTGCAACGGCGTCACCATCATTGCTGTCGCTCCTCGGTTTCATATGTAAAAGTCCATTTGAATGCAACGTTTCCAAAGCTTGTTCTCGGCTGCCCAGGGGCACAGTGATTAGTGCATGAACGTCTGGCCTCTGCGCTTAGAGCAGAAGAGCCAGGAGGAAAAACATGTGCTGGGCATCTTCAGCACACAGTCAGCTTTGCAACGGTGTCACCATCATTGCTGTCGCTCCTCGCTCTCTTTCCTAAACGTCCATTTGAAAGCACCCTCTTCGGAGCTTGCTCTCGGCTGCCCAGCAGCACAGTGAGTAGAGCACGAACGGTTGCCGTCTGCTCCCACAGTCGAAGAGCCAGGAGGGAAAGCATGTGCGGGGCATCTTCAGCACACAGTCAGCTTTGCAATGCTGTCGCCATTATTGCTGTCACTCCTCGGTTTCATACCTAAAAGTACATTTGAATGCAACCTCACCAAAGCTGCTTCTCAGCTGCCCAGTAGCACAGCGATTATTGCACGAACTTCTGGCTTCTGCTCCCAGATCCGAAGAGCCGGGAGGGAAAGCATGTGCTGGGCATCTTCAGCACACAGTCAGCTTTGCAACGATGTCACCATCATTGGTGTCGCTCCTCGCTTTCATACCTAAAGGTCCATTTGAATGCACCCTCTTCGGAGCTTGCTCTCGGCTGCCCAGCAGCACAGTGAGTAGAGCACGAACGGTTGCCGTCTGCTAGCACAGTGGAGGAGCCAGGAGGGAAAGCATGTGCTGGGCATCTTCAGCACACAGTCAGCTTTGCAACAGAGCCTCCATCATTGCTGACGCTTTTCACTTTCATACCTAGAAGTTCATTTGAATCCACCTTCTCCGCTCATTGCTCTTGGCTGTCCAGCGGCACAGTCAGTAGAGCATGAACGTCTGGCCTCTGCCCTCAGAGCCGAAGAGCCAGGAGGGAAAGCATGTGCTGGGCATCTTCAGCACACAGTCAGCTTTGCAACGGTGTCACCATCATTGCTGTCGCTCCTCGCTTTCATACCTAAAGGTCCATTTGAATGCACCCTCTTCGGAGCTTGCTCTCGGCTGCCCAGCTGCACAGTGAGAAGAGCACGAACACTTGCCGTCTGCTCCCACAATCGAAGAGCCAGGAGGGAAAGCTGGTGAAAGCTTAGGGTTAGGGTTAGGGTTAGGGTTAGGGTTAGGGGTTAGGGTTAGGGGTTAGGGTTAGGGTTAGGGTTAGGGGTAGGGTTAGGGTTAGGGTTGGGTTAGGTTTAGGGTTAGGGTTAGGGTTAGGGTTGCCGTCTGCTCCCACAGTCGAAGAGCCAGGAGGGAAAGCATGTGCGGGGCATCTTCAGCACACAGTCAGCTTTGCAACGGTGTCACCATCATTGCTGTCGCTCCTCGCTTTCATACCTAAAGGTCCATTTGAATACACCCTCTTCGGAGCTTGTTCTAGGCTGCCCAGCAGCACAGTGAGTAGAGCAAGAACAGTTGCCGTCTGCTCCCACAGTCGAAGAGCCAGGAGGGAAAGCTGGTGCTCTGAATCTTCTGCACACAGTCAGCTTTGACCCAGTGCGTCCATCATTGCTGTCGCTCCTCACTTTTATACCTAGAAGTTCATTTGAAACCAACTTCTCTGCTCGTTGCTCTTGGCTGCCCAGCAGCACAGTCAGTAGAGCATGAACGTCTGGCCTCTGCTCCCAGAGCCGAAGAGCCCGGAGGGAAAGCATGTGCTGGGCATCTTCAGCACACAGTCAGCTTTGCAACGGCGTCACCATCATTGCTGTCGCTCCTCGGTTTCATATGTAAAAGTCCATTTGAATGCAACGTCTCCAAAGCTTGTTCTCGGCTGCCCAGGGGCACAGTGATTAGTGCATGAACGTCTGGCCGCTGCGCTTAGAGAAGAAGAGCCAGGAGGGAAAACATGTGCTGGGCATCTTCAGCACACAGTCAGCTTTGCAACGGTGTCACCATCATTGCTGTCGCTCCTCGCTCTCTTTCCTAAACGTCCATTTGAAAGCACCCTCTTCGGAGCTTGCTCTCGGCTGCCCAGCAGCACAGTGAGTAGAGCACGAACTGTTGCCGTCTGCTCCCAGAGCCGAAGAGCCCGGAGGGAAAGCATGTGCTGGGCATCTTCAGCACACAGTCAGCTTTGCAATGCTGTCACCATTATTGCTGTCACTCCTCGGTTTCATACCTAAAAGTACATTTGAATGCAACCTCACCAAAGCTGCTTCTCAGCTGCCCAGTAGCACAGCGATTATTGCACAAACTTCTGGCTTCTGCTCCCAGATCCGAAGAGCCGGGAGGGAAAGCATGTGCTGGGCATCTTCAGCACACAGTCAGCTTTGCAACGATGTCACCATCATTGGTGTAGCTCCTCGCTTTCATACCTAAAGGTCCATTTGAATGAACCCTCTTCGGAGCTTGCTCTCGGCTGCCCAGCAGCACAGTGAGTAGAGCACGAACGGTTGCCGTCTGCTAGCACAGTGGAGGAGCCAGGAGGGAAAGCATGTGCTGGGCATCTTCAGCACACAGTCAGCTTTGCAACAGTGCCTCCATCATTGCTGACGCTTTTCACTTTCATACCTAGAAGTTCATTTGAATCCACCTTCTCCGCTCATTGCTCTTGGCTGTCCAGCGGCACAGTCAGTAGAGCATGAACGTCTGGCCTCTGCCCTCAGAGCCGAAGAGCCAGGAGGGAAAGCATGTGCTGGGCATCTTCAGCACACAGTCAGCTTTGCAACGGTGTCACCATCATTGCTGTCGCTCCTCGCTTTCATACCTAAAGGTCCATTTGAATGCACCCTCTTCGGAGCTTGCTCTCGGCTGCCCAGCTGCACAGTGAGAAGAGCACGAACACTTGCCGTCTGCTCCCACAATCGAAGAGCCAGGAGGGAAAGCTGGTGAAAGCTTAGGGTTAGGGTTAGGGTTAGGGTTAGGGTTAGGGGTTAGGGTTAGGGGTTAGGGTTAGGGTTAGGGTTAGGGGTAGGGTTAGGGTTAGGGTTGGGTTAGGTTTAGGGTTAGGGTTAGGGTTAGGGTTGCCGTCTGCTCCCACAGTCGAAGAGCCAGGAGGGAAAGCATGTGCGGGGCATCTTCAGCACACAGTCAGCTTTGCAACGGTGTCACCATCATTGCTGTCGCTCCTCGCTTTCATACCTAAAGGTCCATTTGAATACACCCTCTTCAGAGCTTGCTCTCGGCTGCCCAGCAGCACAGTGAGTAGAGCAAGAACAGTTGCCGTCTGCTCCCACAATCGAAGAGCCAGGAGGGAAAGCTGGTGCTCTGAATCTTCTGCACACAGTCAGCTTTGACCCAGTGCGTCCATCATTGCTGTCGCTCCTCACTTTTATACCTAGAAGTTCATTTGAAACCAACTTCTCTGCTCGTTGCTCTTGGCTGCCCAGCAGCACAGTCAGTAGAGCATGAACGTCTGGCCTCTGCTCCCAGAGCCGAAGAGCCCGGAGGGAAAGCATGTGCTGGGCATCTTCAGCACACAGTCAGCTTTGCAACGGCGTCACCATCATTGCTGTCGCTCCTCGGTTTCATATGTAAAAGTCCATTTGAATGCAACGTCTCCAAAGCTTGTTCTCGGCTGCCCAGGGGCACAGTGATTAGTGCATGAACGTCTGGCCGCTGTGCTTAGAGCAGAAGAGCCAGGAGGGAAAACATGTGCTGGGCATCTTCAGCACACAGTCAGCTTTGCAACGGTGTCACCATCATTGCTGTCGCTCCTCGCTCTCTTTCCTAAACGTCCATTTGAAAGCACCCTCTTCGGAGCTTGCTCTCGGCTGCCCAGCAGCACAGTGAGTAGAGCACGAACGGTTGCCGTCTGCTCCCAGAGCCGAAGAGCCCGGAGGGAAAGCATGTGCTGGGCATCTTCAGCACACAGTCAGCTT
Organism: Pezoporus flaviventris; assembly: GCF_033815535.1. Lineage (NCBI taxonomy): Eukaryota > Metazoa > Chordata > Aves > Psittaciformes > Psittacidae > Pezoporus > Pezoporus flaviventris. The sequence goes on along the minus strand of NW_026892676.1, from coordinate 138,090 downwards.
TGAAACGGCGTCACCATCATTGCTGTCGCTCCTCGGTTTCATATGTAAAAGTCCATTTGAATGCAACGTCTCCAAAGCTTGTTCTCGGCTGCCCCGGGGCACAGTGATTAGTGCATGAACGTCTGGCCTCTGCGCTTAGAGCAGAAGAGCCAGGAGGGAAAACATGTGCAGGGCATCTTCAGCACACAGTCAGCTTTGCAACGGTGTCACCATCATTGCTGTCGCTCCTCGCTCTCTTTCCTAAACGTCCATTTGAAAGCACCCTCTTCGGAGCTTGCTCTCTGCTGCCCAGCAGCACAGTGAGTAGAGCACGAACGGTTGCCGTCTGCTCCCACAGTCGAAGAGCCAGGAGGGAAAGCATGTGCTGGGCATCTTCAGCACATAGTCAGCTTTGCAATGCTGTCACCATTATTGCTGTCACTCCTCGGTTTCATACCTAAAAGTACATTTGAATGCAACCTCACCAAAGCTGCTTCTCAGCTGCCCAGTAGCACAGCGATTATTGCACGAACTTCTGGCTTCTGCTCCCAGATCCGAAGAGCCGGGAGGGAAAACATGTGCTGGGCATCTTCAGCACACAGTCAGCTTTGCAACGGTGACACCATCATTGCTGTCGCTCCTCGCTCTCTTTCCTAAACGTCCATTTGAAAGCACCCTCTTCGGAGCTTGCTCTCGGCTGCCCAACAGCACAGTGAGTAGAGCACGAACGGTTGCCGTCTGCTAGCACAGTGGAGGAGCCAGGAGGGAAAGCATGTGCTGAGCATCTTCAGCACACAGTCAGCTTTGCAACAGTGCCTCCATCATTGCTGACGCTTTTCACTTTCATACCTAGAAGTTCATTTGAATCCACCTTCTCCGCTCATTGCTCTTGGCTGTCCAGCGGCACAGTCAGTAGAGCATGAACGTCTGGCCTCTGCCCTCAGAGCCGAAGAGCCAGGAGGGAAAGCATGTGCTGGGCATCTTCAGCACACAGTCAGCTTTGTAACGGTGTCACCATCATTGCTGTCGCTCCTCGCTTTCATACCTAAAGGTCCATTTGAATGCACCCTCTTCGGAGCTTGCTCTCGGCTGCCCAGCTGCACAGTGAGAAGAGCACGAACACTTGCCGTCTGCTCCCACAATCGAAGAGCCAGGAGGGAAAGCTGGTGAAATCTTAGGGTTAGGGTTAGGGTTAGGGTTAGGGTTAGGGTTAGGGGTTAGGGTTAGGGGTTAGGGTTAGGGTTAGGGTTAGGGGTAGGGTTAGGGTTAGGGTTGGGTTAGGTTTAGGGTTAGGGTTAGGGTTAGGGTTGCCGTCTGCTCCCACAGTCGAAGAGCCAGGAGGGAAAGCATGTGCGGGGCATCTTCAGCACACAGTCAGCTTTGCAACGGTGTCACCATCATTGCTGTCGCTCCTCGCTTTCATACCTAAAGGTCCATTTGAATGCACCCTCTTCGGAGCTTGCTCTCGGCTGCCCAGCAGCACAGGGAGTAGAGCACGAACGGTTGCCGTCTGCTCCCACAGTCGAAGAGCCAGGAGGGAAAGCATGTGCTGGGCATCTTCAGCACACAGTTAGCTTTGCAACGGTGTCACCATCATTGCTGTCGCTCCTCGCTTTCATACCTAAAAGTCCACTCGAATGCAACCTCTACGGAGCTTGCTCTGAGCTGACAAGTAGCACAGCGATTAGAGCACGAACGTCTGGCCTCTGCTCCCAGAGCCAAAGAGCCAGGAGGGAAAGCATGTGCTGGGCATCTTCAGCACACAGTCAGCTTTGCAACGGTGTCACCATCATTGCTGTCGCTCCTCGCTTTCATACTTAAAAGTCCATTTGAGTGCAACCTCTCCGAAGCTTGTTCTCGGCTGCCCAGGGGCAGAACGATTAGTGCACGAACGTCTGGCTTCTGCTCCCAGAGCCGAAGAGCCCAGAGGGAAAGCATGTGCTGGGCATCTTCAGCACACAGTCAGCTTTGCAACGGCGTCACCATCATTGCTGTCGCTCCTCGGTTTCATATGTAAAAGTCCATTTGAATGCAACGTCTCCAAAGCTTGTTCTCGGCTGCCCAGGGGCACAGTGTGTAGAGCATGAACGTCTGGCCTCTGCGCTTAGAGCAGAAGAGCCAGGAGGGAAAACATGTGCTGGGCATCTTCAGCACACAGTCAGCTTTGCAACGGTGTCACCATCATTGCTGTCGCTCCTCGCTCTCTTTCCTAAACGTCCATTTGAAAGCACCTTCTTCGGAGCTTGCTCTCGGCTGCCCAGCAGCACAGTGAGTAGAGCACGAACGGTTGCCGTCTGCTAGCACAGTGGAGGAGCCAGGAGGGAAAGCATGTGCTGGGCATCTTCAGCACACAGTCAGCTTTGCAACAGTGCCTCCATCACTGCTGAAGCTTTTCACTTTCATACCTAGAAGTTCATTTGAATCCACCTTCTCCGCTCATTGCTCTTGGCTGTCCAGCGGCACAGTCAGTAGAGCATGAACGTCTGGCCTCTGCCCTCAGAGCCGAAGAGCCAGGAGGGAAAGCATGTGCTGGGCATCTTCAGCACACAGTCAGCTTTGCAACGGTGTCACCATCATTGCTGTCGCTCCTCGCTTTCATACCTAAAGGTCCATTTGAATGCACCCTCTTCGGAGCTTGCTCTCGGCTGCCCAGCTGCACAGTGAGAAGAGCAGGAACACTTGCCGTCTGCTCCCACAATCGAAGAGCCAGGAGGGAAAGCTGGTGAAAGCTTAGGGTTAGGGTTAGGGTTAGGGTTAGGGTTAGGGGTTAGGGTTGGGGCTTAGGGTTAGGGTTAGGGTTAGGGGTAGGGTTAGGGTTAGGATGGGGTTAGGTTTAGGGTTAGGGTTAGGGTTAGGGTTGCCGTCTGCTCCCACAGTCGAAGAGCCAGGAGGGAAAGCATGTGCGGGGCATCTTCAGCACACAGTCAGCTTTGCAACGGTGTCACCATCATTGCTGTCGCTCCTCGCTTTCATACCTAAAGGTCCATTTGAATACACCCTCTTCAGAGCTTGCTCTCGGCTGCCCAGCAGCACAGTGAGTAGAGCAAGAACAGTTGCCGTCTGCTCCCACAATCGAAGAGCCAGGAGGGAAAGCTGGTGCTCTGAATCTTCTGCACACAGTCAGCTTTGACCCAGTGCGTCCATCATTGCTGTCGCTCCTCACTTTTATACCTAAAAGTTCATTTGAAACCAACTTCTCTGCTCGTTGCTCTTGGCTACCCAGCAGCACAGTCAGTAGAGCATGAACGTCTGGCCTCTGCTCCCAGAGCCGAAGAGCCCGAAGGGAAAGCATGTGCTGGGCATCTTCAGCACACAGTCAGCTTTGCAACGGTGTCACCATCATTGCTGTCGCTCCTCGCTTTCATACTTAAAAGTTCATTTGAGTGCAACCTCTCCGAAGCTTGTTCTCGGCTGCCCAGGGGCAGAACGATTAGTGCACGAACGTCTGGCTTCTGCTCCCAGATCCGAAGAGCCAGGAGGGAAAGCATGTGCTGGGCATCTTCAGCACACAGTCAGCTTTGCAACGGTGTCACCATCATTGCTGTCGCTCCTCGCTTTCATACCTAAAGGTACATTTGAATGCACCCTCTTCGGAGCTTGCTCTCGGCTGCCCAGCTACACAGTGAGAAGAGCACGAACAGTTGCCGTCTGCTCCCACAATCGAAGAGCCAGGAGGGAAAGCTGGTGAAAGCTTAGGGTTAGGGTTAGGGTTAGGGTTAGGGTTAGGGGTTAGGGTTAGGGGTTAGGGTTAGGGTTAGGGTTATGGTTAGGTTTAGGGTTAGGGTTAGGGTTAGGGGTAGGGTTAGGGTTAGGGTTGGGTTAGGTTTAGGGTTAGGGTTAGGGTTAGGGTTGCCGTCTGCTCCCACAGTCGAAGAGCCCGGAGGGAAAGCATGTGCGGGGCATCTTCAGCACACAGTCAGCTTTGCAATTCTGTCACCATTATTGCTGTCACTCCTCGGTTTCATACCTAAAAGTACATTTGAATGCAACCTCACCAAAGCTGCTTCTCAGCTGCCCAGTAGCACAGCGATTATTGCACGAACTTCTGGCTTCTGCTCCCAGATCCGAAGAGCCGGGAGGGAAAGCATGTGCTGGGCATCTTCAGCACACAGTCAGCTTTGCAACGGTGTCACCATCATTGGTGTCGCTCCTCGCTTTCATACCTAAAGGTCCATTTGAATGCACCCTCTTCGGAGCTTGCTCTCGGCTGCCCAGCAGCACAGTGAGTAGAGCACGAACGGTTGCCGTCTGCTAGCACAGTGGAGGAGCCAGGAGGGAAAGCATGTGCTGGGCATCTTCAGCACACAGTCAGCTTTGCAACAGTGCCTCCATCATTGCTGACGCTTTTCACTTTCATACCTAGAAGTTCATTTGAATCCACCTTCTCCGCTCATTGCTCTTGGCTGTCCAGCGGCACAGTCAGTAGAGCACGAACGTCTGGCCTCTGCTCCCAGAGCCGAAGAGCCAGGAGGGAAAGCATGTGCTGGGCATCTTCAGCACACAGTCAGCTTTGCAACGGTGTCACCATCATTGCTGTCGCTCCTCGCTTTCATACCTAAAGGTCCATTTGAATGCACCCTCTTCGGAGCTTGCTCTCGGCTGCCCAGCTGCACAGTGAGAAGAGCACGAACACTTGCCGTCTGCTCCCACAATCGAAGAGCCAGGAGGGAAAACTGGTGAAAGCTTAGGGTTAGGGTTAGGGTTAGGGTTAGGGTTAGGGGTTAGGGTTAGGGTTAGGGTTAGGGTTAGGGGTTAGGGTTAGGGTTAGGGTTATGGTTAGGGTTAGGGTTTAGGGTTAGGGTTAGGGTTATGGTTAGTTTTAGGGTTAGGGTTAGGGTTAGGGTTGCTGTCTGCTCCCACAGTCGAAGAGCCAGGAGGGAAAGCATGTGCGGGGCATCTTCAGCACAGAGTCTGCTTTGCAATGCTGCCACCATTATTGCTGTCACTCCTCGGTTTCATACCTAAAAGTACATTTGAATGCACCCTCTCCAAAGCTGCTTCTCAGCTGCCCAGTAGCACAGCGATTATTGCACGAACTTCTGGCTTCTGCTCCCAGATCCGAAGAGCCGGGAGGGAAAGCATGTGCTGGGCATCTTCAGCACACAGTCAGCTTTGCAACGGTGTCACCATCATTGCTCTCGCTCCTTGCTTTCATACCTAAAGGTCCATTTGAATGCACCCTCTCCGAAGCTTGCTCCCGGCTGCCCAGCAGCACAGTGAGTAGAGCACGAACGGTTGCCGTCTGCTCCCACAGTCGAAGAGCCAGGAGGGAAAGCATGTGCTGGGCATCTTCAGCACACAGTCAGCTTTGCAACGGTGACACCATCATTGCTGTCGCTCCTCGCTTTCATACCTAAAGGTCCATTTGAATGCACCCTCTTCGGAGCTTGCTCTCGGCTGCCCAGGAGCACAGTGAGTAGAGCACGAACGGTTGCCGTCTGCTCCCACAGTCGAAGAGCCAGGAGGGAAAGCATGTGCTGGGCATCTTCAGCACACAGTTAGCTTTGCAACGGTGTCACCATCATTGCTGTCGCTCCTCGCTTTCATACCTAAAAGTCCACTCGAATGCAACATCTACGGAGCTTGCTCTGAGCTGCCAAGTAGCACAGCGATTAGAGCACGAACGTCTGGCCTCTGCTCCCAGAGCCGAAGAGCCAGGAGGGAAAGCATGTGCTGGGCATCTTCAGCACACAGTCAGCTTTGCAACGGTGTCACCATCATTGCTGTCGCTCCTCGCTTTCATACTTAAAAGTCCATTTGAGTGCAACCTCTCCGAAGCTTGTTCTCGGCTGCCCAGGGGCAGAACGATTAGTGCACGAACGTCTGGCATCTGCTCCCAGATCCGAAGAGCCAGGAGGGAAAGCATGTGCTGGGCATCTTCAGCACACAGTCAGCTTTGCAACGGTGTCACCATCAATGCTGTCGCTCCTCGCTTTCATACCTAAAGGTACATTTGAATGCACCCTCTTCGGAGCTTGCTCTCGGCTGCCCAGCTGCACAGTGAGAAGAGCACGAACAGTTGCCGTCTGCTCCCACAATCGAAGAGCCAGGAGGGAAAGCTGGTGAAAGCTTAGGGTTAGTGTTAGGGTTAGGGTTAGGGTTAGGGTTAGGGGTTAGGGTTAGGGTTAGGGGTTATGGTTAGGGTTAGGGTTATGGTTAGGTTTAGGGTTAGGGTTAGGGTTAGGGGTAGGGTTAGGGTTAGGTTTGGGTTAGGTTTAGGGTTAGGGTTAGGGTTAGGGTTGCCGTCTGCTCCCACAGTCGAAGAGCCAGGAGGGAAAGCATGTGCGGGGCATCTTCAGCACACAGTCAGCTTTGCAATGCTGTCACCATTATTGCTGTCACTCCTCGGTTTCATACCTAAAAGTACATTTGAATGCAACCTCTCCAAAGCTGCTTCTCAGCTGCCCAGTAGCACAGCGATTATTGCACGAACTTCTGGCTTCTGCTACCAGATCCGAAGAGCCGGGAGGGAACGCATGTGCTGGGCATCTTCAGCACACAGTCAGCTTTGCAACGGTGTCACCATCATTGGTGTCGCTCCTCGCTTTCATACCTAAAGGTCCATTTGAATGCACCCTCTTCGGAGCTTGCTCTCGGCTGCCCAGCAGCACAGTGAGTAGAGCACGAACGGTTGCCGTCTGCTAGCACAGTGGAGGAGCCAGGAGGGAAAGCATGTGCTGGGCATCTTCAGCACACAGTCAGCTTTGCAACAGTGCCTCCATCATTGCTGACGCTTTTCACTTTCATACCTAGAAGTTCATTTGAATCCACCTTCTCCGCTCATTGCTCTTGGCTGTCCAGCGGCACAGTCAGTAGAGCACGAACGTCTGGCCTCTGCTCCCAGAGCCGAAGAGCCAGGAGGGAAAGCATGTGCTGGGCATCTTCAGCACACAGTCAGCTTTGCAACGGTGTCACCATCATTGCTGTCGCTCCTCGCTTTCATACTTAAAAGTCCATTTGAGTGCAACCTCTCCGAAGCTTGTTCTCGGCTGCCCAGGGGCAGAACGATTAGTGCACGAACGTCTGGCTTCTGCTCCCAGATCCGAAGAGCCAGGAGGGAAAGCATGTGCTGGGCATCTTCAGCACACAGTCAGCTTTGCAACGGTGTCATCATCATTGCTGTCGCTCCTCGCTTTCATACCAAGAAGTTCATTTGAATCCGACTTCTCTGCTCGTTGCTCTTGGCTGCCCAGCAGCACAGTCAGTAGAGCACTAACGTCTGGCCTCTGCTCTCAGAGCCGAAGAGCCAGGAGGGAAAGCATGTGCTGGGCATCTTCAGCACACAGTTAGCTTTGCAACGGTGTCACCATCATTGCTGTCGCTCCTCGCTTTCATACCTAAAGGTCCATTTGAATGCACCCTCTTCGGCGGTTACTCTCGGCTGCCGAGCAGCACAGTGAGTAGAGCACGAACGGTTGCCGTCTGCTGCCAGTGCCGAAGAGCCAGGAGGGAAAGAATGTGCTGGGCATCTTCTGCACACAGTCAGCTTTGCAATGCTGTCACCATTATTGCTGTCACTCCTCGGTTTCATACCTAAAAGTACATTTGAATGCAACCTCTTCAAAGCTGCTTCCAAGCTGCCCAGTAGCACAGCGATTAGTGCAGGAACTTCTGGCTTCTGCTCCCAGATCCGAAGAGCCGGGAGGGAAAGCATGTGCTGGGCATCTTCAGCACACAGTCAGCTTTGCAATGCTGTCACCATCATTGCTGTCGCTCCTAGCATTCATACCTAAACGTCCATTTGAAAGCACCCTCTTCGGAGCTTCCTCTCGGCTGCCCAGCAGCACAGTGAGTAGAGCACGAACGGTTGCCGTCTGCTAGCACAGAGGAGGAGCCAGGAGGGAAAGCATGTGCTGGGCATCTTCAGCACACAGTTAGCTTTGCAACGGTGTCACCATCATTGCTTTCGCTCCTCGCTTTCATACCTAAAAGTCCACTCGAATGCAACCTCTACGGAGCTTGCTCTTAGCTGCCAAGTAGCACAGCGATTAGAGCACGAACGTCTGGCCTCTGCTCCCAGAGCCGAAGAGCCAGGAGGGAAAGCATGTGCTGGGCATCTTCAGCACACAGTCAGCTTTGCAACGGTGTCACCATCATTGCTGTCGCTCCTCGGTTTCATACTTAAAAGTCCATTTGAGTGCAACCTCTCCGAAGCTTGATCTCGGCTGCCCAGGGGCAGAACGATTAGTGCACGAACGTCTGGCTTTTGCTCCCAGATCCGAAGAGCCAGGAGGGAAAGCATGTGCTGGGCATCTTCAGCACACAGTCAGCTTTGCAACGGTGTCACCATCATTGCTGTCGCTCCTCGCTTTCATACCTAAAGGTCCATTTGAATGCACCCTCTTCGGAGCTTGCTCTCGGCTGCCCAGCTACACAGTGAGAAGAGCACGAACAGTTGCCGTCTGCTCCCACAATCGAAGAGCCAGGAGGGAAAGCTGGTGAAAGCTTAGGGTTAGGGTTAGGGTTAGGGTTAGGGTTAGGGGTTAGGGTTAGGGGTTAGGGTTAGGGTTAGGGTTAGGGGTTAGGGTTAGGGTTAGGGTTAGGGTTATGGTTAGGTTTAGGGTTAGGGTTAGGGTTAGGGGTAGGGTTAGGGTTAGGGTTGGGTTAGGTTTAGGGTTAGAGTTAGGGTTAGGGTTGCCGTCTGCTCCCACAGTCGAAGAGCCAGGAGGGAAAGCATGTGCGAGGCATCTTCAGCACACAGTCAGCTTTGCAATGCTGTCACCATTATTGCTGTCACTCCTCGGTTTCATACCTAAAAGTACATTTGAATGCAACCTCACCAAAGCTGCTTCTCAGCTGCCCAGTAGCGCAGCGATTATTGCACGAACTTCTGGCTTCTGCTCCCAGATCCGAAGAGCCGGGAGGGAAAGCATGTGCTGGGCATCTTCAGCACACAGTCAGCTTTGCAACGGTGTCACCATCATTGCTGTCGCTCCTCGCTTTCATACCTAAAGGTCCATTTGAATGCACCCTCTTCGGAGCTTGCTCTCGGCTGCCCAGCAGCACAGTGAGTAGAGCACGAACGGTTGCCGTCTGCTAGCACAGTGGAGGAGCCAGGAGGGAAAGCATGTGCTGGGCATCTTCAGCACACAGTCAGCTTTGCAACAGTGCCTCCATCATTGCTGACGCTTTTCACTTTCATACCTAGAAGTTCATTTGAATCCACCTTCTCCGCTCATTGCTCTTGGCTGTCCAGCGGCACAGTCAGTAGAGCACGAACGTCTGGCCTCTGCTCCCAGAGCCGAAGAGCCAGGAGGGAAAGCATGTGCTGGGCATCTTCAGCACACAGTCAGCTTTGCAACGGTGTCACCATCATTGCTGTCGCTCCTCGCTTTCATACCTAAAGGTCCACTCGAATGCAACCTCTACGGAGCTTGCTCTGAGCTGCCAAGTAGCACAGCGATTAGAGCACGAGCTTCTGGCCTCTGCTCCCAGAGCCGAAGAGCCAGGAGGGAAAGCATGTGCTGGGCATCTTCAGCACACAGTCAGCTTTGCAACAGTGTCACCATCATTGCTGTCGCTCCTCGCTTTCATACTTAAAAGTCCATTTGAGTGCAACCTCTCCGAAGCTTGTTCTCGGCTGCTCAGGGGCAGAACGATTAGTGCACGAACGTCTGGCTTCTGCTCCCAGATCCGAAGAGCCAGGAGGGAAAGCATGTGCTGGGCATCTTCAGCACACAGTCAGCTTTGCAACGGTGTCACCATCATTGCTGTCGCTCCTCGCTTTCATACCTAAAGGTACATTTGAATGCACCCTCTTCGGAGCTTGCTCTCGGCTGCCCAGCTGCACAGTGAGAAGAGCACGAACAGTTGCCGTCTGCTCCCACAATCGAAGAGCCAGGAGGGAAAGCTGGTGAAAGCTTAGGGTTAGGGTTAGGGTTAGGGTTAGGGTTAGGGGTTAGGGTTAGGGGTTAGGGTTAGCGTTAGGGGTTAGGGTTAGGGTTAGGGTTAGGGTTATGGTTAGGTTTAGGGTTAGGGTTAGGGTTAGGGGTAGGGTTAGGGTTAGGGTTGGGTTAGGTTTTGGGTTAGGGTTAGGGTTAGGGTTGCCGTCTGCTCCCACAGTCGAAGAGCCAGGAGGGAAAGCATGTGCGGGGCATCTTCAGCACACAGTCAGCTTTGCAATGCTGTCACCATTATTGCTGTCACTCCTCGGTTTCATACCTAAAAGTACATTTGAATGCAACCTCACCAAAGCTGCTTCTCAGCTGCCCAGTAGCACAGCGATTATTGCACGTACTTCTGGCTTCTGCTCCCAGATCCGAAGAGCCGGGAGGGAAAGCATGTGCTGGGCATCTTCAGCACACAGTCAGCTTTGCAACGGTGTCACCATCATTGGTGTCGCTCCTCGCTTTCATACCTAAAGGTCCATTTGAATGCACCCTCTTCGGAGCTTGCTCTCGGCTGCCCAGCAGCACAGTGAGTAGAGCACGAACGGTTGCCGTCTGCTAGCACAGTGGAGGAGCCAGGAGGGAAAGCATGTGCTGGGCATCTTCAGCACACAGTCAGCTTTGCAACAGTGCCTCCATCATTGCTGACGCTTTTCACTTTCATACCTAGAAGTTCATTTGAATCCACCTTCTCCGCTCATTGCTCTTGGCTGTCCAGCGGCACAGTCAGTAGAGCACGAACGTCTGGCCTCTGCTCCCAGAGCCGAAGAGCCAGGAGGGAAAGCATGTGCTGGGCATCTTCAGCACACAGTCAGCTTTGCAACGGTGTCACCATCATTGCTGTCGCTCCTCGCTTTCATACCTAAAGGTCCATTTGAATGCACCCTCTTCGGAGCTTGCTCTCGGCTGCCCAGCAGCACAGTGAGAAGAGCACGAACACTTGCCGTCTGCTCCCACAATCGAAGAGCCAGGAGGGAAAGCTGGTGAAAGCTTAGGGTTAGGGTTAGGGTTAGGGTTAGGGGTTAGGGTTAGGGTTAGGGTTAGGGTTAGGGGTTAGGGTTAGGGTTAGGGTTATGGTTAGGGTTAGGGTTTAGGGTTAGGGTTAGGGTTATGGTTAGTTTTCGGGTTAGGGTTAGGGTTAGGGTTAGGGTTAGGGTTAGGGTTGCTGTCTGCTCCCACAGTCGAAGAGCCAGGAGGGAAAGCATGTGCGGGGCATCTTCAGCACAGAGTCTGCTTTGCAATGCTGCCACCATTATTGCTGTCACTCCTCGGTTTCATACCTAAAAGTACATTTGAATGCACCCTCTCCAAAGCTGCTTCTCAGCTGCCCAGTAGCACAGCGATTATTGCACGAACTTCTGGCTTCTGCTCCCAGATCCGAAGAGCCGGGAGGGAAAGCATGTGCTGGGCATCTTCAGCACACAGTCAGCTTTGTAACGGTGTCACCATCATTGCTGTCGCTCCTCGCTTTCATACCTAAAGGTCCATTTGAATGCACCCTCTTCGGAGCTTGCTCTCGGCTGCCGAGCAGCACAGTGAGTAGAGCACGAACAGTTGCCGTCTTCTCCCACAATCGAAGAGCCAGGAGGGAAAGCTGGTGCTCTGAATCTTCTGCACACAGTCAGCTTTGACCCAGTGCGTCCATCATTGCTGTCGCTCCTCACTTTCATACCTAGAAGTTCATTTGAAACCAACTTCTCTGCTCGTTGCTCTTGGCTGCCCAGCAGCACAGTCAGTAGAGCATGAACGTCTGGCCTCTGCTCCCAGAGCCGAAGAGCCCGGAGGGAAAGCATGTGCTGGGCATCTTCAGCACACAGTCAGCTTTGCAACGGCGTCACCATCATTGCTGTCGCTCCTCGGTTTCATATTTAAAAGTCTATTTGAATGCAACGTCTCCAAAGCTTGTTCTCGGCTGCCCAGGGGCACAGTGATTAGTGCATGAACGTCTGTCCTCTGCGCTTAGAGCAGAAGAGCCAGGAGGGAAAACATGTGCTGGGCATCTTCAGCACACAGCCAGCTTTGCAACGGTGTCACCATCATTGCTGTCGCTCCTCGCTTTCATACCTAAATGTCCATTTGAAAGCACCCTCTTCGGAGCTTGCTCTCGGCTGCCCAGCAGCACAGTGAGTAGAGCACGAACGGTTGCCGTCTGCTCCCACAGTCGAAGAGCCAGGAGGGAAAGCATGTGCTGGGCATCTTCAGCACACAGTCAGCTTTGCAACGGTGTCACCATCATTGCTGTCGCTCCTCGCTTTCATACCTAAACGTCCATTTGAATGCACCCTCTTCGGAGCTTGCTCTCGGCTGCCCAGGAGCACAGTGAGTAGAGCACGAACGGTTGCCGTCTGCTCCCACAGTCGAAGAGCCAGGAGGGAAAGCATGTGCTGGGCATCTTCAGCACACAGTTAGCTTTGCAACGGTGTCACCATCATTGCTGTCGCTCCTCGGTTTCATTCCTAAATGTCCACTGGAATGCAACCTCTACGGAGCTTGCTCTGAGCTGCCAAGTAGCACAGCGATTAGAGCACGAACGTCTGGCCTCTGCTCTTATAGCCGAAGAGCCAGGAGGGAAAGCATGTGCTGGGCATCTTCAGCACACAGTCAGCTTTGCAACGGTGTCACCATCATTGCTGTCGCTCCTCGCTTTCATACCTAAAGGTCCATTTGAATGCACCATCTTCGGCGGTTACTCTCGGCTGCCGAGCAGCACAGTGAGTAGAGCACGAACGGTTGCCGTCTGCTGCCAGTGCCGAAGAGCCAGGAGGGAAAGAATGTGCTGGGCATCTTCTGCACACAGTCAGCTTTGCAATGCTGTCACCATTATTGCTGTCACTCCTCGGTTTCATACCTAAAAGTACATTTGAATGCAACCTCTTCAAAGCTGCTTCCAAGCTGCCCAGTAGCACAGCGATTAGTGCAGGAACTTCTGGCTTCTGCTCCCAGATCCGAAGAGCCGGGAGGGAAAGCATGTGCTGGGCATCTTCAGCACACAGTCAGCTTTGCAATGCTGTCACCATCATTGCTGTCGCTCCTAGCATTCATACCTAAACGTCCATTTGAAAGCACCCTCTTCGGAGCTTCCTCTCGGCTGCCCAGCAGCACAGTGAGTAGAGCACGAACGGTTGCCGTCTGCTAGCACAGAGGAGGAGCCAGGAGGGAAAGCATGTGCTGGGCATCTTCAGCACACAGTTAGCTTTGCAACGGTGTCACCATCATTGCTGTCGCTCCTCGCTTTCATACCTAAAAGTCCACTCGAATGCAACCTCTACGGAGCTTGCTCTGAGCTGCCAAGTAGCACAGCGATTAGAGCACGAACGTCTAGCCTCTGCTCCCAGAGCCGAAGAGCCAGGAGGGAAAGCATGTGCTGGGCATCTTCAGCACACAGTCAGCTTTGCAACGGTGTCACCATCATTGCTGTCGCTCCTCGCTTTCATACTTAAAAGTCCATTTGAGTGCAACCTCTCCGAAGCTTGTTCTCGGCTGCCCAGGGGCAGAACGATTAGTGCACGAACGTCTGGCTTCTGCTCCCAGATCCGAAGAGCCAGGAGGGAAAGCATGTGCTGGGCATCTTCAGCACACAGTCAGCTTTGCAACGGTGTCACCATCATTGCTGTCGCTCCTCGCTTTCATACCTAAAGGTCCATTTGAATGCACCCTCTTCGGAGCTTGCTCTCGGCTGCCCAGCTACACAGTGAGAAGAGCACGAACAGTTGCCGTCTGCTCCCACAATCGAAGAGCCAGGAGGGAAAGCTGGTGAAAGCTTAGGGTTAGGGTTAGGGTTAGGGTTAGGGTTAGGGGTTAGAGTTAGGGGTTAGGGTTAGGGTTAGGGTTAGGGGTTAGGGTTAGGGTTAGGGTTATGGTTAGGTTTAGGGTTAGGGTTAGGGTTAGGGGTAGGGTTAGGGTTAGGGTTGGGTTAGGTTTAGGGTTAGGGTTAGGGTTAGGGTTGCCGTCTGCTCCCACAGTCGAAGAGCCAGGAGGGAAAGCATGTGCGAGGCATCTTCAGCACACAGTCAGCTTTGCAATGCTGTCACCATTATTGCTGTCACTCCTCGGTTTCATACCTAAAAGTACATTTGAATGCAACCTCACCAAAGCTGCTTCTCAGCTGCCCAGTAGCACAGCGATTATTGCACGAACTTCTGGCTTCTGCTCCCAGATCCGAAGAGCCGGGAGGGAAAGCATGTGCTGGGCATCTTCAGCACACAGTCAGCTTTGCAACGGTGTCACCATCATTGCTGTCGCTCCTCGCTTTCATACCTAAAGGTCCATTTGAATGCACCCTCTTCGGAGCTTGCTCTCGGCTGCCCAGCAGCACAGTGAGTAGAGCACGAACGGTTGCCGTCTGCTAGCACAGTGGAGGAGCCAGGAGGGAAAGCATGTGCTGGGCATCTTCAGCACACAGTCAGCTTTGCAACAGTGCCTCCATCATTGCTGACGCTTTTCACTTTCATACCTAGAAGTTCATTTGAATCCACCTTCTCCGCTCATTGCTCTTGGCTGTCCAGCGGCACAGTCAGTAGAGCACGAACGTCTGGCCTCTGCTCCCAGAGCCGAAGAGCCAGGAGGGAAAGCATGTGCTGGGCATCTTCAGCACACAGTCAGCTTTGCAACGGTGTCACCATCATTGCTGTCGCTCCTCGCTTTCATACCTAAAGGTCCATTTGAATGCACCCTCTTCGGAGCTTGCTCTCGGCTGCCCAGCAGCACAGTGAGTAGAGCACGAACAGTTGCCGTCTGCTCCCACAATCGAAGAGCCAGGAGGGAAAGCTGGTGAAAGCTTAGGGTTAGGGTTAGGGTTAGGGTTAGGGTTAGGGGTTAGGGTTAGGGGTTAGGGTTAGGGTTAGGGTTAGGGTTAGGGGTTAGGGTTAGGGTTAGGGTTATGGTTAGGTTTAGGGTTAGGGTTAGGGTTAGGGGTAGGGTTAGGGTTAGGGTTGGGATAGGTTTAGGGTTAGGGTTAGGGTTAGGGTTGCCGTCTGCTCCCACAGTCGAAGAGCCAGGAGGGAAAGCATGTGCGGGGCATCTTCAGCACAGAGTAAGCTTTGCAATGCTGTCGCCATTATTGCTGTCACTCCTCGGTTTCATACCTAAAAGTACATTTGAATGCAACCTCACCAAAGCTGCTTCTCAGCTGCCCAGTAGCACAGCGATTATTGCACGAACTTCTGGCTTCTGCTCCCAGATCCGAAGAGCCGGGAGGGAAAGCATGTGCTGGGCATCTTCAGCACACAGTCAGCTTTGCAACGGTGTCACCATCATTGCTGTCGCTCCTCGCTTTCATACCTAAAGGTCCATTTGAATGCACCCTCTTCGGAGCTTGCTCTCGGCTGCCCAGCAGCACAGTGAGTAGAGCACGAACGGTTGCCGTCTGCTAGCACAGTGGAGGAGCCAGGATTGAAAGCATGTGCTGGGCATCTTCAGCACACAGTCAGCTTTGCAACAGTGCCTCCATCATTGCTGACGCTTTTCCCTTTCATACCTAGAAGTTCATTTGAATCCACCTTCTCCGCTCATTGCTCTTGGCTGTCCAGCGGCACAAGCAGTAGAGCACGAACGTCTGGCCTCTGCTCCCAGAGCCGAAGAGCCAGGAGGGAAAGCATGTGCTGGGCATCTTCAGCACACAGTCAGCTTTGCAACGGTGTCACCATCATTGCTGTCGCTCCTCGCTTTCATACCTAAAGGTCCATTTGAATGCACCCTCTTCGGAGCTTGCTCTCGGCTGCCCAGCAGCACAGTGAGAAGAGCACGAACACTTGCCGTCTGCTCCCACAATCGAAGAGCCAGGAGGGAAAGCTGGTGAAAGCTTAGGGTTAGGGTTAGGGTTAGGGTTAGGGGTTAGGGTTAGGGTTAGGGTTAGGGTTAGGGGTTAGGGTTAGGGTTAGGGTTATGGTTAGGGTTAGGGTTTAGGGTTAGGGTTAGGGTTATGGTTAGTTTTAGGGTTAGGGTTAGGGTTAGGGTTAGGGTTAGGGTTAGGGTTGCTGTCTGCTCCCACAGTCGAAGAGCCAGGAGGGAAAGCATGTGCGGGGCATCTTCAGCACAGAGTCTGCTTTGCAATGCTGCCACCATTATTGCTGTCACTCCTCGGTTTCATACCTAAAAGTACATTTGAATGCACCCTCTCCAAAGCTGCTTCTCAGCTGCCCAGTAGCACAGCGATTAGTGCACGAACTTCTGGCTTCTGCTCCCAGATCCGAAGAGCCGGGAGGGAAAGCATGTGCTGGGCATCTTCAGCACACAGTCAGCTTTGCAACGGTGTCACCATCATTGCTGTCGCTCCTCGCTTTCATACCTAAAGGTCCATTTGAATGCACCCTCTTCGGAGCTTGCTCTCGGCTGCCGAGCAGCACAGTGAGTAGAGCACAAACAGTTGCCGTCTTCTCCCACAATCGAAGAGCCAGGAGGGAAAGCTGGTGCTCTGAATCTTCTGCACACAGTCAGCTTTGACCCAGTGCGTCCATCATTGCTGTCGCTCCTCACTTTCATACCTAGAAGTTCATTTGAAACCAACTTCTCTGCTCGTTGCTCTTGGCTGCCCAGCAGCACAGTCAGTAGAGCATGAACGTCTGGCCTCTGCTCCCAGAGCCGAAGAGCCCGGAGGGAAAGCATGTGCTGGGCATCTTCAGCACACAGTCAGCTTTGCAACGGCGTCACCATCATTGCTGTCGCTCCTCGGTTTCATATTTAAAAGTCCATTTGAATGCAACGTCTCCAAAGCTTGTTCTCGGCTGCCCAGGGGCACAGTGATTAGTGCATGAACGTCTGTCCTCTGCGCTTAGAGCAGAAGAGCCAGGAGGGAAAACATGTGCTGGGCATCTTCAGCACACAGTCAGCTTTGCAACGGTGTCACCATCATTGCTGTCGCTCCTCGCTTTCATACCTAAAGGTCCATTTGAATGCACCCTCTTCGGAGCTTGCTCTCGGCTGCCGAGCAGCACAGTGAGTAGAGCACGAACAGTTGCCGTCTTCTCCCACAATCGAAGAGCCAGGAGGGAAAGCTGGTGCTCTGAATCTTCTGCACACAGTCAGCTTTGACCCAGTGCGTCCATCATTGCTGTCGCTCCTCACTTTCATACCTAGAAGTTCATTTGAAACCAACTTCTCTGCTCGTTGCTCTTGGCTGCCCAGCAGCACAGTCAGTAGAGCATGAACGTCTGGCCTCTGCTCCCAGAGCCGAAGAGCCCGGAGGGAAAGCATGTGCTGGGCATCTTCAGCACACAGTCAGCTTTGCAACGGCGTCACCATCATTGCTGTCGCTCCTCGGTTTCATATTTAAAAGTCCATTTGAATGCAACGTCTCCAAAGCTTGTTCTCGGCTGCCCAGGGGCACAGTGATTAGTGCATGAACGTCTGTCCTCTGCGCTTAGAGCAGAAGAGCCAGGAGGGAAAACATGTGCTGGGCATCTTCAGCACACAGTCAGCTTTGCAACTGTGTCACCATCATTGCTGTCGCTCCTCGCTTTCATACCTAAATGTCCATTTGAAAGCACCCTCTTCGGAGCTTGCTCTCGGCCGCCCAGCAGCACAGTGAGTAGAGCACGAACGGTTGCCGTCTGCTCCCACAGTCGAAGAGCCAGGAGGGAAAGCATGTGCTGGGCATCTTCAGCACACAGTCAGCTTTGCAACGGTGTCACCATCATTGCTGTCGCTCCTCGCTTTCATACCTAAAGGTCCATTTGAATGCACCCTCTTCGGAGCTTGCTCTTGGCTGCCCAGGAGCACAGTGAGTAGAGCACGAACGGTTGCCGTCTGCTCCCACAGTCGAAGAGCCAGGAGGGAAAGCATGTGCTGGGCATCTTCAGCACACAGTTAGCTTTGCAACGGTGTCACCATCATTGCTGTCGCTCCTCGCTTTCATACCTAAAAGTCCACTGGAATGCAACCTCTACGGAGCTTGCTCTGAGCTGCCAAGTAGCACAGCGATTAGAGCACGAACGTCTGGCCTCTGCTCTTATAGCCGAAGAGCCAGGAGGGAAAGCATGTGCTGGGCATCTTCAGCACACAGTCAGCTTTGCAACGGTGTCACCATCATTGCTGTCGCTCCTCGCTTTCATACCTAAAGGTCCATTTGAATGCACCATCTTCGGCGGTTACTCTCGGCTGCCGAGCAGCACAGTGAGTAGAGCACGAACGGTTGCCGTCTGCTGCCAGTGCCGAAGAGCCAGGAGGGAAAGAATGTGCTGGGCATCTTCTGCACACAGTCAGCTTTGCAATGCTGTCACCATTATTGCTGTCACTCCTCGGTTTCATACCTAAAAGTACATTTGAATGCAACCTCTTCAAAGCTGCTTCCAAGCTGCCCAGTAGCACAGCGATTAGTGCAGGAACTTCTGGCTTCTGCTCCCAGATCCGAAGAGCCGGGAGGGAAAGCATGTGCTGGGCATCTTCAGCACACAGTCAGCTTTGCAATGCTGTCACCATCATTGCTGTCGCTCCTAGCATTCATACCTAAACGTCCATTTGAAAGCACCCTCTTCGGAGCTTCCTCTCGGCTGCCCAGCAGCACAGTGAGTAGAGCACGAACGGTTGCCGTCTGCTAGCACAGAGGAGGAGCCAGGAGGGAAAGCATGTGCTGGGCATCTTCAGCACACAGTTAGCTTTGCAACGGTGTCACCATCATTGCTGTCGCTCCTCGCTTTCATACCTAAAAGTCCACTCGAATGCAACCTCTACGGAGCTTGCTCTGAGCTGCCAAGTAGCACAGCGATTAGAGCACGAACGTCTGGCCTCTGCTCCCAGAGCCGAAGAGCCAGGAGGGAAAGCATGTGCTGGGCATCTTCAGCACACAGTCAGCTTTGCAACGGTGTCACCATCATTGCTGTCGCTCCTCGCTTTCATACTTAAAAGTCCATTTGAGTGCAACCTCTCCGAAGCTTGTTCTCGGCTGCCCAGGGGCAGAACGATTAGTGCACGAACGTCTGGCTTCTGCTCCCAGATCCGAAGAGCCAGGAGGGAAAGCATGTGCTGGGCATCTTCAGCACACAGTCAGCTTTGCAACGGTGTCACCATCATTGCTGTCGCTCCTCGCTTTCATACCAAGAAGTTCATTTGAATCCAACTTCTCTGCTCGTTGCTCTTGGCTGCCCAGCAGCACAGTCAGTAGAGCACTAACGTCTGGCCTCTGCTCTCAGAGCCGAAGAGCCAGGAGGGAAAGCATGTGCTGGGCATCTTCAGCACACAGTTAGCTTTGCAACGGTGTCACCATCATTGCTGTCGCTCCTCGGTTTCATTCCTAAATGTCCACTGGAATGCAACCTCTACGGAGCTTGCTCTGAGCTGCCAAGTAGCACAGCGATTAGAGCACGAACGTCTGGCCTCTGCTCTTATAGCCGAAGAGCCAGGAGGGAAAGCATGTGCTGGGCATCTTCAGCACACAGTCAGCTTTGCAACGGTGTCACCATCATTGCTGTCGCTCCTCGCTTTCATACCTAAAGGTCCATTTGAATGCACCATCTTCGGCGGTTACTCTCGGCTGCCGAGCAGCACAGTGAGTAGAGCACGAACGGTTGCCGTCTGCTGCCAGTGCCGAAGAGCCAGGAGGGAAAGAATGTGCCGGGCATCTTCTGCACACAGTCAGCTTTGCAATGCTGTCACCATTATTGCTGTCACTCCTCGGTTTCATACCTAAAAGTACATTTGAATGCAACCTCTTCAAAGCTGCTTCCAAGCTGCCCAGTAGCACAGCGATTAGTGCAGGAACTTCTGGCTTCTGCTCCCAGATCCGAAGAGCCGGGAGGGAAAGCATGTGCTGGGCATCTTCAGCACACAGTCAGCTTTGCAATGCTGTCACCATCATTGCTGTCGCTCCTAGCATTCATACCTAAACGTCCATTTGAAAGCACCCTCTTCGGAGCTTCCTCTCGGCTGCCCAGCAGCACAGTGAGTAGAGCACGAACGGTTGCCGTCTGCTAGCACAGAGGAGGAGCCAGGAGGGAAAGCATGTGCTGGGCATCTTCAGCACACAGTTAGCTTTGCAACGGTGTCACCATCATTGCTGTCGCTCCTCGCTTTCATACCTAAAGGTCCATTTGAATGCACCCTCTTCGGAGCTTGCTCTCGGCTGCCCAGCTACACAGTGAGAAGAGCACGAACAGTTGCCGTCTGCTCCCACAATCGAAGAGCCAGGAGGGAAAGCTGGTGAAAGCTTAGGGTTAGGGTTAGGGTTAGGGTTAGGGTTAGGGGTTAGGGTTCGGGGTTAGGGTTAGGGTTAGGGTTAGGGGTTAGGGTTAGGGTTAGGGTTATGGTTAGGTTTAGGGTTAGGGTTAGGGTTAGGGGTAGGGTTAGGGTTAGGGTTGGGTTAGGTTTAGGGTTAGGGTTAGGGTTAGGGTTGCCGTCTGCTCCCACAGTCGAAGAGCCAGGAGGGAAAGCATGTGCGAGGCATCTTCAGCACACAGTCAGCTTTGCAATGCTGTCACCATTATTGCTGTCACTCCTCGGTTTCATACCTAAAAGTACATTTGAATGCAACCTCACCAAAGCTGCTTCTCAGCTGCCCAGTAGCACAGCGATTATTGCACGAACTTCTGGCTTCTGCTCCCAGATCCCAAAAGACGGGAGGGAAAGCATGTGCTGGGCATCTTCAGCACACAGTCAGCTTTGCAACGGTGTCACCATCATTGCTGTCGCTCCTCGCTTTCATACCTAAAGGTCCATTTGAATGCACCCTCTTCGGAGCTTGCTCTCGGCTGCCCAGCAGCACAGTGAGTAGAGCACGAACAGTTGCCGTCTGCTCCCACAATCGAAGAGCCAGGAGGGAAAGCTGGTGAAAGCTTAGGGTTAGGGTTAGGGTTAGGGTTAGGGTTAGGGGTTAGGGTTAGGGGTTAGGGTTAGGGTTAGGGTTAGGGTTAGGGGTTAGGGTTAGGGTTAGGGTTATGGTTAGGTTTAGGGTTAGGGATAGGGTTAGGGGTAGGGTTAGGGTTAGGGTTGGGATAGGTTTAGGGTTAGGGTTGGGTTAGGGTTGCCGTCTGCTCCCACAGTCGAAGAGCCAGGAGGGAAATCATGTGCTGGGCATCTTCAGCACATAGTTAGCTTTGCAACGGTGTCACCATCATTGCTGTCGCTCCTCGCTTTCATACCTAAAAGTCCACTCGAATGCAACCTCTATGGAGCTTGCTCTGAGCTGCCAAGTAGCACAGCGATTAGAGCACGAGCTTCTGGCCTCTGCTCCCAGAGCCGAAGAGCCAGGAGGGAAAGCATGTGCTGGGCATCTTCAGCACACAGTCAGCTTTGAAACGGTGTCACCATCATTGCTGTCGCTCCTCGCTTTCATACTTAAAAGACCATTTGAGTGCAACCTCTCCATAGCTTGTTCTCGGCTGCCCAGGGGCAGAACGATTAGTGCACGAACGTCTGGCTTCTGCTCCCAGATCCGAAGAGCCAGGAGGGAAAGCATGTGCTGGGCATCTTCAGCACACAGTCAGCTTTGCAACGGTGTCACCATCATTGCTGTCGCTCCTCGCTTTCATACTTAAAAGTCCATTTGAGTGCAACCTCTCCGAAGCTTGTTCTCGGCTGCCCAGGGGCAGAACGATTAGTGCACGAACGTCTGGCTTCTGCTCCCAGATCCGAAGAGCCAGGAGGGAAAGCATGTGCTGGGCATCTTCAGCACACAGTCAGCTTTGCAACGGTGTCACCATCATTGCTGTCGCTCCTCGCTTTCATAACAAGAAGTTCATTTGAATCCAACTTCTCTGCTCGTTGCTCTTGGCTGCCCAGCAGCACAGTCAGTAGAGCACTAACGTCTGGCCTCTGCTCTCAGAGCCGAAGAGCCAGGAGGGAAAGCATGTGCTGGGCATCTTCAGCACACAGTTAGCTTTGCAACGGTGTCACCATCATTGCTGTCGCTCCTCGCTTTCATTCCTAAATGTCCACTGGAATGCAACCTCTACGGAGCTTGCTCTGAGCTGCCAAGCAGCACAGCGATTAGAGCACGAACGTCTGGCCTCTGCTCTTATAGCCGAAGAGCCAGGAGGGAAAGCATGTGCTGGGCATCTTCAGCACACAGTCAGCTTTGCAACGGTGTCACCATCATTGCTGTCGCTCCTCGCTTTCATACCTAAAGGTCCATTTGAATGCACCATCTTCGGCGGTTACTCTCGGCTGCCGAGCAGCACAGTGAGTAGAGCACGAACGGTTGCCTTCTGCTGCCAGTGCCGAAGAGCCAGGAGGGAAAGAATGTGCCGGGCATCTTCTGCACACAGTCAGCTTTGCAATGCTGTCACCATTATTGCTGTCACTCCTCGGTTTCATACCTAAAAGTACATTTGAATGCAACCTCTTCAAAGCTGCTTCCAAGCTGCCCAGTAGCACAGCGATTAGTGCAGGAACTTCTAACTTCTGCTCCCAGATCCGAAGAGCCGGGAGGGAAAGCATGTGCTGGGCATCTTCAGCACACAGTCAGCTTTGCAATGCTGTCACCATCATTGCTGTCGCTCCTAGCATTCATACCTAAACGTCCATTTGAAAGCACCCTCTTCGGAGCTTCCTCTCGGCTGCCCAGCAGCACAGTGAGTAGAGCACGAACGGTTGCCGTCTGCTAGCACAGAGGAGGAGCCAGGAGGGAAAGCATGTGCTGGGCATCTTCAGCACACAGTTAGCTTTGCAACGGTGTCACCATCATTGCTGTCGCTCCTCGCTTTCATACCTAAAGGTCCATTTGAATGCACCCTCTTCGGAGCTTGCTCTCGGCTGCCCAGCTACACAGTGAGAAGAGCACGAACAGTTGCCGTCTGCTCCCACAATCGAAGAGCCAGGAGGGAAAGCTGGTGAAAGATTAGCGTTAGGGTTAGGGTTAGGGTTAGGGTTAGGGGTTAGGGTTCGGGGTTAGGGTTAGGGTTAGGGTTAGGGGTTAGGGTTAGGGTTAGGGTTATGGTTAGGTTTAGGGTTAGGGTTAGGGTTAGGGGTAGGGTTAGGGTTAGGGTTGGGTTAGGTTTAGGGTTAGGGTTAGGGTTAGGGTTGCCGTCTGCTCCCACAGTCGAAGAGCCAGGAGGGAAAGCATGTGCGAGGCATCTTCAGCACACAGTCAGCTTTGCAATGCTGTCACCATTATTGCTGTCACTCCTCGGTTTCATACCTAAAAGTACATTTGAATGCAACCTCACCAAAGCTGCTTCTCAGCTGCCCAGTAGCACAGCGATTATTGCACGAACTTCTGGCTTCTGCTCCCAGATCCGAAGAGCCGGGAGGGAAAGCATGTGCTGGGCATCTTCAGCACACAGTCAGCTTTGCAACGGTGTCACCATCATTGGTGTCGCTCCTCGCTTTCATACCTAAAGGTCCATTTGAATGCACCCTCTTCGGAGCTTGCTCTCGGCTGCCCAGCAGCACAGTGAGTAGAGCACGAACGGTTGCCGTCTGCTAGCACAGTGGAGGAGCCAGGAGGGAAAGCATGTGCTGGGCATCTTCAGCACACAGTCAGCTTTGCAACAGTGCCTCCATCATTGCTGACGCTTTTCACTTTCATACCTAGAAGTTCATTTGAATCCACCTTCTCCGCTCATTGCTCTTGGCTGTCCAGCGGCACAGTCAGTAGAGCACGAACGTCTGGCCTCTGCTCCCAGAGCCGAAGAGCCAGGAGGGAAAGCATGTGCTGGGCATCTTCAGCACACAGTCAGCTTTGCAACGGTGTCACCATCATTGCTGTCGCTCCTCGCTTTCATACCTAAAGGTCCATTTGAATGCACCCTCTTCGGAGCTTGCTCTCGGCTGCCCAGCAGCACAGTGAGTAGAGCACGAACAGTTGCCGTCTGCTCCCACAATCGAAGAGCCAGGAGGGAAAGCTGGTGAAAGCTTAGGGTTAGGGTTAGGGTTAGGGTTAGGGTTAGGGGTTAGGGTTAGGGGTTAGGGTTAGGGTTAGGGTTAGGGTTAGGGGTTAGGGTTAGGGTTAGGGTTATGGTTAGGTTTAGGGTTAGGGTTAGGGTTAGGGGTAGGGTTAGGGTTAGGGTTGGGATAGGTTTAGGGTTAGGGTTGGGTTAGGGTTGCCGTCTGCTCCCACAGTCGAAGAGCCAGGAGGGAAAGCATGTGCTGGGCATCTTCAGCACATAGTTAGCTTTGCAACGGTGTCACCATCATTGCTGTCGCTCCTCGCTTTCATACCTAAAAGTCCACTCGAATGCAACCTCTATGGAGCTTGCTCTGAGCTGCCAAGTAGCACAGCGATTAGAGCACGAACGTCTGGCTTCTGCTCCCAGATCCGAAGAGCCAGGAGGGAAAGCATGTGCTGGGCATCTTCAGCACACAGTCAGCTTTGCAACGGCGTCACCATCATTGCTGTCGCTCCTCGCTTTCATACCTAAAGGTACATTTGAATGCACCCTCTTCGGAGCTTGCTCTCGGCTGCCCAGCTGCACAGTGAGAAGAGCACGAACGGTTGCCGTCTGCTCCCACAATCGAAGAGCCAGGAGGGAAAGCTGGTGAAAGCTTAGGGTTAGGGTTAGGGTTAGGGTTAGGGTTAGGGTTAGGGGTTAGGGTTAGGGGTTAGGGTTAGGGTTAGGGTTAGGGGTTAGGGTTAGGGTTAGGGTTATGGTTAGGTTTAGGGTTAGGGTTAGGGTTAGGGGTAGGGTTAGGGTTAGGTTTGGGTTAGGTTTAGGGTTAGGGTTAGGGTTGCCGTCTGCTCCCACAGTCGAAGAGGCAGGAGGGAAAGCATGTGCGGGGCATCTTCAGCACACAGTCAGCTTTGCAATGCTGTCACCATTATTGCTGTCACTCCTCGGTTTCATACCTACAAGTACATTTGAATGCAACCTCTCCAAAGCTGCTTCTCAGCTGCCCAGTAGCACAGCGATTATTGCACGAACTTCTGGCTTCTGCTCCCAGATCCGAAGAGCCGGGAGGGAAAGCATGTGCTGGGCATCTTCAGCACACAGTCAGCTTTGCAACGGTGTCACCATCATTGCTGTCGCTCCTCGCTTTCATACCTAAAGGTCCATTTGAATGCACCCTCTTCGGAGCTTGCTCTCGGCTGCCCAGCAGCACAGTGAGTAGAGCACGAACGGTTGCCGTCTGCTAGCACAGTGGAGGAGCCAGGAGGGAAAGCATGTGCTGGGCATCTTCAGCACACAGTCAGCTTTGCAACAGTGCCTCCATCATTGCTGACGCTTTTCACTTTCATACCTAGAAGTTCATTTGAATCCACCTTCTCCGCTCATTGCTCTTGGCTGTCCAGCGGCACAGTCAGTAGAGCACGAACGTCTGGCCTCTGCTCCCAGAGCCGAAGAGCCAGGAGGGAAAGCATGTGCTGGGCATCTTCAGCACACAGTCAGCTTTGCAACAGTGTCACCATCATTGCTGTCGCTCCTCAGTGTCATACCTAAAGGTCTATTTGAATGCACCCTCTTCGGAGCTTGCTCTCGGCTGCCCAGCAGCACAGTGATTAGAGCACGAACAGTTGCCGCCTGCTCCCACAATCGAAGAGCCAGGAGGGAAAGCTGGTGAAAGCTTATTGTTAGGGTTAGGGTTAGGGTTAGGGGTTAGGGTTAGGGGTTAGGGTTAGGGTTAGGGTTAAAGTTAGGGGTTAGGGTTAGGGTTAGGGTTATGGTTAGGTTTAGGGTTAGGGTTAGGGTTAGGGGTAGGGTTAGGGTTAGGGTTGGGATAGGTTTAGGGTTAGGGTTGGGTTAGGGTTGCCGTCTGCTCCCACAGTCGAAGAGCCAGGAGGGAAAGCATGTGCTGGGCATCTTCAGCACACAGTTAGCTTTGCAACGGTGTCACCATCATTGCTGTCGCTCCTCGCTTTCATACCTAAAAGTCCACTCGAATGCAACCTCTACGGAGCTTGCTCTGAGCTGCCAAGCAGCACAGCGATTAGAGCACGAACGTCTGGCCTCTGCTCCCAGAGCCGAAGAGCCATGAGGGAAAGCATGTTCTGGGCATCTTCAGCACACAGTCAGCTTTGCAACGGTGTCACCATCATTGCTGTCACTCCTCGGTTTCATACTTAGAAGTCCATTTGAGTGCAACCTCTCCGAAGCTTGTTCTCGGGTGCCCAGGGGCAGAACGATTAGTGCACGAACGTCTGGCTTCTGCTCCCAGATCCGAAGAGCCAGGAGGGAAAGCATGTGCTGGGCATCTTCAGCACACAGTCAGCTTTGCAACGGTGTCACCGTCATTGCTGTCGCTCCTCACTTTCATACCTAAAGGTCCATTTGAATGCACCCTCTTCGGAGCTTGCTCTCGACTGCCCAGCTGCACAGTGAGTAGAGCACGAACAGTTGCCGTCTGCTCCCACAATCGAAGAGCCAGGAGGGAAAGCTGGTGCTCTGAATCTGGTGAAAGCTTAGGGTTAGGGTTAGGGTTAGGGTTAGGGTTAGGGGTTAGGGTTAGGGTTAGGGTTAGGGTTAGGGTTAGGGTTAGGTGTTAGGGTTAGGGTTATGGCGAGGAGCGACAGCAATGATGGTGACAGCGTTGCAAAGCTGACTGTGTGCTGAAGATGCGCAGCACATGCTTTCCCTCCTGGCTCTTCGACTGTGGGAGCAGACGGCAACCGTTCGTGCTCTACTCACTGTGCTGCT
The DNA here is from genome assembly GCF_033815535.1 of Pezoporus flaviventris. Classification (NCBI taxonomy): domain Eukaryota; kingdom Metazoa; phylum Chordata; class Aves; order Psittaciformes; family Psittacidae; genus Pezoporus; species Pezoporus flaviventris. The sequence continues at coordinate 111,725 of NW_026892676.1, read as the reverse complement.
GGGCAGCCGAGAGCAAGCTCCGAAGAGGGTGCATTCAAATGGACCTTTAGGTATGAAAGCGAGGAGCGACAGCAATGATGGTGACACTGTTGCAAAGCTGACTGTGTGCTGAAGATGCCCAGCACATGCTTTCCCTCCTGGCTCTTCGGCTCTGACAGCAGACGGCAACCGTTCGTGCTCTACTCACTGTGCTGCTGGGCAGCCGAGAGCAAGCTCCGACGAGGGTGCATTCAAATGGACCTTTAGGTATGAAAGCGAGGAGCGACAGCAATGATGGTGACACCGTTGCAAAGCTGACTGTGTGCTGAAGATGCCCAGCACATGCTTTCCCTCCTGGCTCTTCGGATATGGGAGCAGAAACCAGAAGTTCGTGCACTAATCGCTGTGCTACCGGGCAGCTGAGAAGCAGCTTTGGAGAGGTTGCATTCAAATGTACTTTTAGGTATGAAACCGAGGAGTGACAGCAATAATGGTGACAGCATTGCAATGCTGACTGTGTGCTGAAAATGCCCCGCACATGCTTTCCCTCCTGGCTCTTCGACTGTGGGAGCAGACGGCAACGCTAAACCTAACACTAACCCTAACCCTAACCCTAACCCCTAACCCTAACCCTAACCCTAGCTCTAACAATAACCCCTAACCTTAACCCCTAACCCTAACCCTAACCCTAACCCTAAGCTTTCACCAGCTTTCCCTCCTGGCTCTTCGATTGTGGGAGCAGACGGCAACTGTTCGTGCTCTACTCACTGTGCAGCTGAACAGCCGAGAGCAAGCTCCGAAGAGGGTGCATTCAAATGGACCTTTAGGTATGAAAGCGAGGAGCGACAGCAATGATGGTGACACTGTTGCAAAGCTGACTGTGTGCTGAAGATGCCCAGCACATGCTTTCCCTCCTGGCTCTTCGGCTCTGACAGCAGACGGCAACCGTTCGTGCTCTACTCACTGTGCTGCTGGGCAGCCGAGAGCAAGCTCCGACGAGGGTGCATTCAAATGGACCTTTAGGTATGAAAGCGAGGAGCGACAGCAATGATGGTGACACCGTTGCAAAGCTGACTGTGTGCTGAAGATGCCCAGCACATGCTTTCCCTCCTGGCTCTTCGGATATGGGAGCAGAAACCAGAAGTTCGTGCACTAATCGCTGTGCTACTGGGCAGCTGAGAAGCAGCTTTGGAGAGGTTGCATTCAAATGTACTTTTAGGTATGAAACCGAGGAGTGACAGCAATAATGGTGACAGCATTGCAATGCTGACTGTGTGCTGAAGATGCCCCGCACATGCTTTCCCTCCTGGCTCTTCGACTGTGGGAGCAGACGGCAACCCTAACCCTAACCCTAACCCTAACCCTAACCCTAACCCTAACCCAACCCTAACCCTTAGCCTAACCCTAACCCTAACCCTAACCCTAACCCAAACCTAACCCTTAGCCTAACCCTACCCTACCCCTAACCATAAACATAACCATAACCCTAACCCTAACCCTAACCCCTAAACCTAACCCTAACCCTAACCTAACCCTTAGCCTAACCCTAGCCCTACCCCTAACCCTAAACATAACCATAACCCTAACCCTAACCCTAACCCCTAACCCTAACCCTAACCCTAACCCTAACCCTAACCCCAAACCTTAACCCCTAACCCTAACCCTAACCCGAACCCTAACCCTAAACCTAACCATAACCCTAACCCTAACCCTAACCCTGAACCTAGCCCTAACCCTAACCCCTAACCCTAACCCCTAACCCTAACCCTAACCCTAACCCTAACCCTAACCCTAACCCTTAGCCTAACCCTAACCCTACCCCTAACCCTAACCCTAACCCTAAACCTAACCATAACCCTAACCCTAACCCTAACCACTAACCCTAAACCTAACCCTAACCCTAACCCTAACCCATAACCTTAACCCCTAACCCTAACCCTAACCCTAACCCTAACCCTAACCCTAACCTTTCACCAGCTTACCCTCCTGGCTCTTCGATTGTGGGAGCAGAGTGCAACTGTTCGTGCTCTACTCTCTGTGCAGCTGGGCAGCCGGGTGCAAGCTCCGAAGAGGGTGCATTCAAATGGACCTTTAGGTATGAAAGCGAGGAGCGACAGCAATGATGGTGACACCGTTGCAAAGCTGACTGTGTGCTGAAGATGCCCAGCACATGCTTTCCCTCCTGGCTCTTCGGATCTGGGAGCAGAAGCCAGACGTTCGTGCACTAATCGTTCTGCCCCTGGGCAGCCGAGAACAAGCTTCGGAGAGGTTGCACTCAAATGGACTTTTAAGTATGAAACCGAGGAGCGACAGCAATGATGGTGACACCTTTGCAAAGCTGACTGTGTCCTGAAGATGCCCAGCACATGCTTTCCCTCCTGGCTCTTCGGCTCTGGGAGCAGAGGCCATACGTTCATGCTCTACTGACTGTGCTGTTGGGCAGCCAAGAGCAACGAGCAGAGAAGTTGGATTCAAATGAACTTCTAGGTATGAAAGTGAGGAGCGACAGCAATGATGGACGCACTGGGTCAAAGCTGACTGTGTGCAGAAGATTCAGAGCACCAGCTTTCCCTCCTGGCTCTTCGACTGTGGGAGCAGACGGCAACTGTTCGTGCTCTACTCACTGTGCAGCTGGGCGGCCGAGAGCAAGCTCCGAAGAGGGTGCATTCAAATGGACCTTTAGGTATGAAAGCGAGGAGCGACAGCAGTGATGGTGACACAGGTGCAAAGCTGACTGTGTGCTGAAGATGCCCAGCACATGCTTTCCCTCCTGGCTCTTCGGCTCTGGCAGCAGACGGCAACCGTTCGTGCTCTACTCACTGTGCTGCTGGGCAGCCGAGAGCAAGCTCCGAAGAGGGTGCATTCAAATGGACCTTTAGGTATGAAAGCGAGGAGCGACAGCAATGATGGTGACACCGTTGCAAAGCTGACTGTGTGCTGAAGATGCCCAGCACATGCTTTTCCTCCTGGCTCTTCGGATATGGGAGCAGAAACCAGAAGTTCGTGCACTAATCGCTGTGCTACTGGGCAGCTGAGAAGCATTTTGGAGAGGTTGCATTCAAATGTACTTTTAGGTATGAAACCGAGGAGTGAGAGCAATAATGATGACAGCATTGCAAAGCTGACTGCGTGCTGAAGATGCCCCGCCCATGCTTTCCCTCCTTGCTCTTCGACTGTGGGAGCAGACGGCAACCCTAACCCTAACCGTAACCCTAACCCTACCCCTAACCCTAACTCTAACCCTAAACCTAACCATAACCCTAACCCTAACCCTAACACCTAACCCTAACCCTAACCCTAACCCTAACCCTAACCCCTAACACTAACCCCTAACCCTAAGCCTAACCCTAACCCTAACCCTAACCCTAAGCTTTCACCAGCTTTCCCTCCTGGCTCTTCGACTGTGGGAGCAGACGACAACTGTTCGTGCTCTACTCACTGTGCAGCTGGGCAGCCGAGAGCAAGCTCCGAAGAGGGTGCATTCAAATGTACCTTTAGGTATGAAAGCGAGGAGCGACAGCAATGATGGTGACACCGTTGCAAAGCTGACTGTGTGCTGAAGATGCCCAGCACATGCTTTTCCTCCTGGCTCTTCGGATCTGGGAGCAGAAGCCAGACGTTCGTGCACTAATCGCTCTCCCCCTGGGCAGCCGAGAACAAGCTTCGGAGAGGTTGCACTCAAATGGACTTTTAAGTATGAAACCGCGGAGCGACAGCAATGATGGTGACACCGTTGCAAAGCTGACTGTGTGCTGAAGATGCCCAGCACATGTTTTCCACCCTGGCTCTTCGGCTCTAAGAGCAGAGGCCAGACGTTCTTGCACTAATCACTGTGCCCCTGGGCAGCCGAGAACAAGCTTTGGAGACGTTGCATTCAATTGGACTTTTACATATGAAACCGAGGAGCGACAGCAATGATGGTGACATCGTTGCAAAGCTGACTGTGTGCTGAAGATGCCCAGCACATTCTTTCCCTCCTGGCTCTTCGGCTCTGGGAGCAGAGGCCAGACGTTCATGCTCTACTGACTGTGCTGCTGGGCAGCCAAGAACAACGAGCAGAGAAGTTGGATTCAAATGAACTTCTAGGTATGACACCGAGGAGCGACAGCAATGATGGTGACACCGTTGCAAAGCTGACTGTGTGCTGAAGATGCCCAGCACATGCTTTCCCTCCTGGCTCTTCGGCTCTGGGAGCAGAGGCCAGACGTTCGTGCTCTACTGACTGTGCCGCTGGACAGCCAAGAGCAATGAGCGGAGAAGGTTGATTCAAATGAACTTCTAGGTATGAAAGTGAAAAGCGTCAGCAATGATGGAGGCACTGTTGCAAAGCTGACTGTGTGCTGAAGATGCCCAGCACATGCTTTCCCTCCTGGCTCCTCCACTGTGCTAGCAGACGGCAACCGTTCGTGCTCTACTCACTGTGCTGCTGGGCAGCCAAGAGCAGGCTCCGAAGAGGGTGCATTCAAATGGACCTTTAGGTATGAAAGCGTGGAACGACAGCAATGATGGTGACGCCGTTGCAAACCTGACTGTGTGCTGAAGATGCCCAGCACATGCTTTCCCTCCCGGCTCTTCGGATCTGGGAGCAGAAGCCAGAAGTTCGTGCACTAATCGCTGTGCTACTGGGCAGCTGAGAATCAGCTTTGGAGAGGTTGCATTCAAATGTACTTTTAGGTATGAAACCGAGGAGTGACAGCAATAATGGTGACAGCATTGCAAAGCTGACTGTGTGCTGAAAATGCCCCGCACATGCTTTCCCTCCTGGCTCTTCGACTGTGGGAGCAGACGGCAACGCTATACCTAACCCTAACCCTAACCCTAACCCTAACCCCTAACCCTAACCCTAACCCTAGCCCTAACCCTATCCCCTAACCTTAACCCCTAACCCTAACCCTAACCCTAACCCTAACCTTTCACCAGCTTTCCCTCCTGGCTCTTCGATTGTGGGAGCAGACGGCAACTGTTCGTGGTGTACTCACTGTGCAGCTGGGCAGCCGAGAGCAAGCTCCGAAGAGGGTGCATTCAAATGGGACTTTAGGTATGAAAGCGAGGAGCGACAGCAATGATGGTGACACCGTTGCAAAGCTGACTGTGTGCTGAAGATGCCCAGCACATGCTTTCCCTCCTGGCTCTTCGGATCTGGGAGCAGAAGCCAGACGTTCGTGCACTAATCGTTCTGCCCCTGGGCAGCCTAGAAAAAGCTTTGGAGAGGTTGCACTCAAATGGACTTTTAAGTATGAAAGCGAGGAGCGACAGCAATGATGGTGACACCGTTGCAAAGCTGACTGTGTGCTGAAGATGCCCAGCACATGCTTTCCCTCCTGGCTGTTCGGATCTGGGAGCAGAAGCCAGACGTTCGTGCTCTACTGACTGTGCCGCTGGACAGCCAGGAGCAATGAGCGAAGAAGTTGGATTCAAATGAATTTCTAGGTATGAAAGTGAAAAGAGTCAGCAATGATGGAGGCACTGTTGCAAAGCTGACTGTGTGCTGAAGATGCCCAGCACATGCTTTCCCTCCTGGCTCCTCCACTGTGCTAGCAGACGGCAGCCGTTCGTGCTCTACTCACTGTGCTGCTCGGCAGCCGAGAGCAAGCTCCGAAGAGGGTGCATTCAAATGGACCTTCAGGTATGAAAGCAAGGAGCGACAGCAATGATGGTGACACCGTTGCAAAGCTGACTGTGTGCTGAAGATGCCCAGCACATGCTTTCCCTCCTGGCTCTTCGGCTCTGGGAGCAGAGGCCAGACGTTCATGCTCTACTGACTGTGCTGCTGGGCAGCCAAGAGCAACGAGCAGAGAAGTTGGATTCAAATGAACTTCTAGGTATGAAAGTGAGGAGCGACAGCAATGATGGACGCACTGGGTCAAAGCTGACTGTGTGCAGAAGATTCAGAGCACCAGCTTTCCCTCCTGGCTCTTCGATTGTGGGAGCAGACGGCAACTGTTCGTGCTCTACTCACTGTGCAGCTGAACAGCCGAGAGCAAGCTCCGAAGAGGGTGCATTCAAATGGACCTTTAGGTATGAAAGCGAGGAGCGACAGCAATGATGGTGACACTGTTGCAAAGCTGACTGTGTGCTGAAGATGCCCAGCACATGCTTTCCCTCCTGGCTCTTTGGCTCTGGCAGCAGACGGCAACCGTTCGTGCTCTACTCACTGTGCTGCTGGGCAGCCGAGAGCAAGCTCCGACGAGGGTGCATTCAAATGGACCTTTAGGTATGAAAGCGAGGAGCGACAGCAATGATGGTGACACCGTTGCAAAGCTGACTGTGTGCTGAAGATGCGCAGCACATGCTTTCCCTCCTGGCTCTTCGGATATGGGAGCAGAAACCAGAAGTTCGTGCACTAATCGCTGTGCTACTGGGCAGCTGAGAAGCAGCTTTGGAGAGGTTGCATTCAAATGTACTTTTAGGTATGAAACCGAGGAGTGACAGCAATAATGGTGACAGCATTGCAATGCTGACTGTGTGCTGAAGATGCCCCGCACATGCTTTCCCTCCTGGCTCTTCGACTGTGGGAGCAGACGGCAACCCTAACCCTAACCCTAACCCTAACCCTAACCCTAACCCTAACCCAACCCTAACCCTTAGCCTAACCCATACCCTAACCCTAACCCTAACCCTAACCCTAACCCTAACCCAAACCTAACCCTTAGCCTAACCCTAGCCCTACCCCTAACCCTAAACATAACCATAACCCTAACCCTAACCCTAACCCCTAAATCTAGCCCTAACCCTAACCTAACCCTTAGCCTAACCCTAGCCCTACCCCTAACCCTAAACATAACCATAACCCTAACCCTAACCCTAACCCCTAACCCTAACCCTAACCCTAACCCTAACCCTAACCCCAAACCTTAACCCCTAACCCTAACCCTAACCCTAACCCTAACCCTAAACCTAACCATAACCCTAACCCTAACCCTAACCCTGAACCTAGCCCTAACCCTAACCCCTAACCCTAACCCCTAACCCTAACCCTAACCCTAACCCTAACCCTAACCCTAACCCTAACCCTTAGCCTAACCCTAACCCTACCCCTAACCCTAACCCTAACCCTAAACCTAACCATAACCCTAACCCTAACCCTAACCCCTAACCCTAAACCTAACCCTAACCCTAACCCTAACCCATAACCTTAACCCCTAACCCTAACCCTAACCCTAACCCTAACCCTAACCCTAACCTTTCACCAGCTTACCCTCCTGGCTCTTCGATTGTGGGAGCAGAGTGCAACTGTTCGTGCTCTACTCTCTGTGCAGCTGGGCAGCCGGGTGCAAGCTCCGAAGAGGGTGCATTCAAATGGACCTTTAGGTATGAAAGCGAGGAGCGACAGCAATGATGGTGACACCGTTGCAAAGCTGACTGTGTGCTGAAGATGCCCAGCACATGCTTTCCCTCCTGGCTCTTCGGATCTGGGAGCAGAAGCCAGACGTTCGTGCACTAATCGTTCTGCCCCTGGGCAGCCGAGAACAAGCTTCGGAGAGGTTGCACTCAAATGGACTTTTAAGTATGAAACCGAGGAGCGACAGCAATGATGGTGACACCTTTGCAAAGCTGACTGTGTGCTGAAGATGCCCAGCACATGCTTTCCCTCCTGGCTCTTCGGCTCTGGGAGCAGAGGCCAGACGTTCATGCTCTACTGACTGTGCTGTTGGGCAGCCAAGAGCAACGAGCAGAGAAGTTGGATTCAAATGAACTTCTAGGTATGAAAGTGAGGAGCGACAGCAATGATGGACGCACTGGGTCAAAGCTGACTGTGTGCAGAAGATTCAGAGCACCAGCTTTCCCTCCTGGCTCTTCGACTGTGGGAGCAGACGGCAACTGTTCGTGCTCTACTCACTGTGCAGCTGGGCGGCCGAGAGCAAGCTCCGAAGAGGGTGCATTCAAATGGACCTTTAGGTATGAAAGCGAGGAGCGACAGCAGTGATGGTGACACAGTTGCAAAGCTGACTGTGTGCTGAAGATGCCCAGCACATGCTTTCCCTCCTGGCTCTTCGGCTCTGGCAGCAGACGGCAACCGTTCGTGCTCTACTCACTGTGCTGCTGGGCAGCCGAGAGCAAGCTCCGAAGAGGGTGCATTCAAATGGACCTTTAGGTATGAAAGCGAGGAGCGACAGCAATGATGGTGACACCGTTGCAAAGCTGACTGTGTGCTGAAGATGCGCAGCACATGCTTTCCCTCCTGGCTCTTCGGATATGGGAGCAGAAACCAGAAGTTCGTGCACTAATCGCTGTGCTACTGGGCAGCTGAGAAGCATTTTGGAGAGGTTGCATTCAAATGTACTTTTAGGTATGAAACCGAGGAGTGAGAGCAATAATGATGACAGCATTGCAAAGCTGACTGCGTGCTGAAGATGCCCCGCCCATGCTTTCCCTCCTTGCTCTTCGACTGTGGGAGCAGACGGCAACCCTAACCCTAACCCTAACCCTAACCCAACCCTAACCCTAACCCTAACCCTAACCCTACCCCTAACCCTAACTCTAACCCTAAACCTAACCATAACCCTAACCCTAACCCTAACACCTAACCCTAACCCTAACCCTAACCCTAACCCCTAACACTAACCCCTAACCCTAAGCCTAACCCTAACCCTAACCCTAACCCTAAGCTTTCACCAGCTTTCCCTCCTGGCTCTTCGGTTGTGGGAGCAGACTGCAACTGTTCGTGCTCTACTCACTGTGCAGCTGGGCAGCCGGGTGCAAGCTCCGAAGAGGGTGCATTCAAATGGACCTTTAGGTATGAAAGCGAGGAGCGACAGCAATGATGGTGACACCGTTGCAAAGCTGACTGTGTGCTGAAGATGCCCAGCACATGCTTTTCCTCCTGGCTCTTCGGATCTGGGAGCAGAAGCCAGACGTTCGTGCACTAATCGCTCTCCCCCTGGGCAGCCGAGAACAAGCTTCGGAGAGGTTGCACTCAAATGGACTTTTAAGTATGAAACCGCGGAGCGACAGCAATGATGGTGACACCGTTGCAAAGCTGACTGTGTGCTGAAGATGCCCAGCACATGTTTTCCACCCTGGCTCTTCGGCTCTAAGAGCAGAGGCCAGACGTTCTTGCACTAATCACTGTGCCCCTGGGCAGCCGAGAACAAGCTTTGGAGACGTTGCATTCAATTGGACTTTTACATATGAAACCGAGGAGCGACAGCAATGATGGTGACATCGTTGCAAAGCTGACTGTGTGCTGAAGATGCCCAGCACATTCTTTCCCTCCTGGCTCTTCGGCTCTGGGAGCAGAGGCCAGACGTTCATGCTCTACTGACTGTGCTGCTGGGCAGCCAAGAACAACGAGCAGAGAAGTTGGATTCAAATGAACTTCTAGGTATGACACCGAGGAGCGACAGCAATGATGGTGACACCGTTGCAAAGCTGACTGTGTGCTGAAGATGCCCAGCACATGCTTTCCCTCCTGGCTCTTCGGCTCTGGGAGCAGAGGCCAGACGTTCGTGCTCTACTGACTGTGCCGCTGGACAGCCAAGAGCAATGAGCGGAGAAGGTTGATTCAAATGAACTTCTAGGTATGAAAGTGAAAAGCGTCAGCAATGATGGAGGCACTGTTGCAAAGCTGACTGTGTGCTGAAGATGCCCAGCACATGCTTTCCCTCCTGGCTCCTCCACTGTGCTAGCAGACGGCAACCGTTCGTGCTCTACTCACTGTGCTGCTGGGCAGCCAAGAGCAGGCTCCGAAGAGGGTGCATTCAAATGGACCTTTAGGTATGAAAGCGTGGAACGACAGCAATGATGGTGACGCCGTTGCAAACCTGACTGTGTGCTGAAGATGCCCAGCACATGCTTTCCCTCCCGGCTCTTCGGATCTGGGAGCAGAAGCCAGAAGTTCGTGCACTAATCGCTGTGCTACTGGGCAGCTGAGAATCAGCTTTGGAGAGGTTGCATTCAAATGTACTTTTAGGTATGAAACCGAGGAGTGACAGCAATAATGGTGACAGCATTGCAAAGCTGACTGTGTGCTGAAAATGCCCCGCACATGCTTTCCCTCCTGGCTCTTCGACTGTGGGAGCAGACGGCAACGCTATACCTAACCCTAACCCTAACCCTAACCCTAACCCCTAACCCTAACCCTAACCCTAGCCCTAACCCTATCCCCTAACCTTAACCCCTAACCCTAACCCTAACCCTAACCCTAACCTTTCACCAGCTTTCCCTCCTGGCTCTTCGATTGTGGGAGCAGACGGCAACTGTTCGTGGTGTACTCACTGTGCAGCTGGGCAGCCGAGAGCAAGCTCCGAAGAGGGTGCATTCAAATGGGACTTTAGGTATGAAAGCGAGGAGCGACAGCAATGATGGTGACACCGTTGCAAAGCTGACTGTGTGCTGAAGATGCCCAGCACATGCTTACCCTCCTGGCTCTTCGGATCTGGGAGCAGAAGCCAGACGTTCGTGCACTAATCGTTCTGCCCCTGGGCAGCCGAGAACAAGCTTCGGAGAGGTTGCACTCAAATGGACTTTTAAGTATGAAAGCGAGGAGCGACAGCAATGATGGTGACACCGTTGCAAAGCTGACTGTGTGCTGAAGATGCCCAGCACATGCTTTCCCTCCTGGCTGTTCGGATCTGGGAGCAGAAGCCAGACGTTCGTGCTCTACTGACTGTGCCGCTGGACAGCCAGGAGCAATGAGCGAACAAGTTGGATTCAAATGAATTTCTAGGTATGAAAGTGAAAAGAGTCAGCAATGATGGAGGCACTGTTGCAAAGCTGACTGTGTGCTGAAGATGCCCAGCACATGCTTTCCCTCCTGGCTCCTCCACTGTGCTAGCAGACGGCAGCTGTTCGTGCTCTACTCACTGTGCTGCTCGGCAGCCGAGAGCAAGCTCCGAAGAGGGTGCATTCAAATGGACCTTCAGGTATGAAAGCAAGGAGCGACAGCAATGATGGTGACACCGTTGCAAAGCTGACTGTGTGCTGAAGATGCCCAGCACATGCTTTCCCTCCTGGCTCTTCGGCTCTGGGAGCAGAGGCCAGACGTTCATGCCCTACTGACTGTGCTGCTGGGCAGCCAAGAGCAACGAGCAGAGAAGTTGGATTCAAATGAACTTCTAGGTATGAAAGTGAGGAGCGACAGCAATGATGGACGCACTGGGTCAAAGCTGACTGTGTGCAGAAGATTCAGAGCACCAGCTTTCCCTCCTGGCTCTTCGATTGTGGGAGCAGACGGCAACTGTTCGTGCTCTACTCACTGTGCAGCTGAACAGCCGAGAGCAAGCTCCGAAGAGGGTGCATTCAAATGGACCTTTAGGTATGAAAGCGAGGAGCGACAGCAATGATGGTGACACTGTTGCAAAGCTGACTGTGTGCTGAAGATGCCCAGCACATGCTTTCCCTCCTGGCTCTTTGGCTCTGGCAGCAGACGGCAACCGTTCGTGCTCTACTCACTGTGCTGCTGGGCAGCCGAGAGCAAGCTCCGAAGAGGGTGCATTCAAATGGACCTTTAGGTATGAAAGCGAGGAGCGACAGCAATGATGGTGACACCGTTGCAAAGCTGACTGTGTGCTGAAGATGCCCAGCACATGCTTTCCCTCCTGGCTCTTCGGATATGGGAGCAGAAACCAGAAGTTCGTGCACTAATCGCTGTGCTACTGGGCAGCTGAGAAGCAGCTTTGGAGAGGTTGCATTCAAATGTACTTTTAGGTATGAAACCGAGGAGTGACAGCAATAATGGTGACAGCATTGCAAAGCTGACTGTGTGCTGAAGATGCCCCGCACATGCTTTCCCTCCTGGCTCTTCGACTGTGGGAGCAGACGGCAACCCTAACCCTAACCCTAACCCTAACCCTAACCCTAACCCTTACCCAACCCTAACCCTTAGCCTAACCCTAACCCTAACCCCAAACCTTAACCCCTAACCCTAACCCTAACCCTAACCCTATCCCTAAACCTAACCATAACCCTAACCCTAACCCTAACCCTGAACCTAGCCCTAACCTTAACCCCTAACCCTAACCCCTAACCCTAACCCTAACCCTAACCCTTAGCCTAACCCTAACCCTACCCCTAAACCTAACCATAACCCTAACCCTAACCCTAACCCCTAACCCTAACCCTAACCGTAACCCTAACCCATAACCTTAACCCCTAACCCTAACCCTAACCCTAACCCTAACCCTAACCTTTCACCAGCTTTCCCTCCTGGCTCTTCGATTGTGGGAGCAGACTGCAACTGTTCGTGCTCTACTCACTGTGCAGCTGGGCAGCCGGGTGCAAGCTCCGAAGAGGGTGCATTTAAATGGACCTTTAGGTATGAAAGCGAGGAGCGACAGCAATGATGGTGACACCTTTGCAAAGCTGACTGTGTGCTGAAGATGCCCAGCACATGCTTTCCCTCCTGGCTCTTCGGCTCTGGGAGCAGAGGCCCGACGTTCATGCTCTACTGACTGTGCTGCTGGGCAGCCAAGAGCAACAAGCAGAGAAGTTGGATTCAAATGAACTTCTAGGTATGAAAGTGAGGAGCGACAGCAATGATGGACGCACTGGGTCAAAGCTGACTGTGTGCAGAAGATTCAGAGCACCAGCTTTCCCTCCTGGCTCTTCGACTGTGGGAGCAGACGGCAACTGTTCGTGCTCTACTCACTGTGCTGCTGGGCAGCCGAGAGCAAGCTCCGAAGAGGGTGCTTTCAAATGGACGTTTAGGTATCAAAGCTAGGAGCGACAGCAATGATGGTGACACCGTTGCAAAGCTGACTGTGTGCTGAAAATGCCCAGCACATGCTTTCCCTCCCGGCTCTTCGGATCTGGGAGCAGAAGCCAGAAGTTCGTGCACAAATCGCTGTGCTACTGGGCAGCTGGGAAGCAGCTTTGAAGAGGTTGCATTCAAATGTACTTTTACGTATGAAACCGAGGAGTGACAGCAATAATGGTGACAGCATTGCAAAGCTGACTGTGTGCAGAAGATGCCCAGCACATTCTTTCCCTCCTGGCTCTTCGGCTCTGGCAGCAGACGGCAACCGTTCGTGCTCTACTCACTGTGCTGCTCGGCAGCCAAGAGAAACCTCCGAAGAGGGTGCATTCAAATGGACCTTTAGGTATGAAAGCGAGGAGCGACAGCAATGATGGTGACACCGTTGCAAAGCTGACTGTGTGTGAAGATGCCCAGAACATGCTTTCCCTCCTGGCTCTTCGGATCTGGGAGCAGAAGCCAGACGTTCGTGCACTAATCGTTCTGCCCCTGGGCAGCCGAGAACAAGCTTCGGAGAGGTTGCACTCAAATGGACTTTTAAGTATGAAACCGAGGAGCGACAGCAATGATGGTGACACCGTTGCAAAGCTGACTGTGTGCTGAAGATGCCCAGCACATGCTTTTTCTCCTGGCTCTTCGGCTCTGGGAGCAGAGGCCAGACGTTCGTGCTCTAATCGCTGTGCTACTTGGCATCTCAGAGCAAGCTCCGTAGAGGTTGCATTCGAGTGGACTTTTAGGTATGAAACCGAGGAGCGACAGCAATGATGGTGACACCGTTGCAAAGCTAACTGTGTGCTGAAGATGCCCAGCACATGCTTTCCCTCCTGGCTCTTCGGATCTGGGAGCAGAAGCCAGACGTTCGTGCACTAATCGCTCTGCCCCTGGGCAGCCGAGAACAAGCTTCGGAGAGGTTGCACTCAAATGGACTTTTAAGTATGAAAGCGAGGAGCGACAGCAATGATGGTGACACCGTTGCAAAGCTGACTGTGTGCTGAAGATGCCCACCACATGCTTTCCCTCCTGGCTCCTCCACTGTGCTAGCAGACGGCAACCGTTCTTGCTCTACTCACTGTGCTGCTGGGCAGCCGAGAGCAAACTCTGAAGAGGGTGCTTTCAAATGGACGTTTAGGTATGAAACCGAGGCGTGACAGCAATAATGGTGACAGCATTGCAAAGCTGACTGTGTGCTGAAGATGCGCAGCACATGCTTTCCCTCCTGTCTCGTCGACTGTGGGAGCAGACGACAACCGTTCGTGCTCTACTCTCTGTGCTGCTGGGCAGCCGAGAGCAAGCTCTGAAGAGGGTGCATTCAAATGGACCTTTAGGTATGAAAGCGAGGAGCGACAGCAATGATGGTGACACCGTTGCAAAGCTGACTGTGTGCTGAAGATGCCCAGCACATGCTTTCCCTCCTGGCTCTTCAGATCTGGGAGCAGAAGCCAGACGTTCGTGCACTAATCGCTCTGCCCCTGGTCAGCCGAGAACAAGCTTCGGAGAGGTTGCACTCAAATGGACTTTTAAGTATGAAACCGAGGAGCGACAGCAATGATGGTGACACCGTTGCAAAGCTGACTGTGTGCTGAAGATGCCCAGCACATGTTTTCCATCCCGGCTCTTCGGCTCTAAGAGCAGAGGCCAGACGTTCATGCACTAATCACTGTGCCCCTGGGCAGCCGAGAACAAGCTTTGGAGACGTTGCATTCAAATGGACTTTTACATATGAAACCGAGGAGCGACAGCAATGATGGTGACACCGTTGCAAAGCTGACTGTGTGCTGAAGATGCCCAGCACATGCTTTCCCTCCGGGCTCCTCGGCTCTGGGAGCAGAGGCCAGACGTTCATGCTCTACTGACTGTGCTGCTGGGCAGCCCAGAGCAACGAGCAGAGAAGTTGGATTCAAATGAACTTCTAGGTATGAAAGTGAGGAGCGACAGCAATGATGGACGCACTGGGTCAAAGCTGACTGTGTGCAGAAGATTCAGAGCACCAGATTTCCCTCCTGGCTCTTCGATTGTGGGAGCAGACGGCAACTGTTCGTGCTCTACTCACTGTGCTGCTGGGCAGCCGAGAGCAAGCTCCGAAGAGGGTGCATTCAAATGGACGTTTAGGTATGACACCGAGGAGCGACAGCAATGATGGTGACACCGTTGCAAAGCTGACTGTGTGCTGAAGATACCCAGCACATGCTTTCCCTCCTGGCTCTTCGGCTCTGGCAGCAGACGGCAACCGTTCGTGCTCTACTCACTGTGCTGCTCGGCAGCCGAGAGCAAGCTCCGAAGAGGTTGCATTCAAATGGACCTTTAGGTATGACACCGAGGAGCGACAGCAATGATGGTGACACCGTTGCAAAGCTGACTGTGTGCTGAAGATGCCCAGCATATGCTTTCCTTCCTGGCTCTTCGGCTCTGGGAGCAGAAGCCAGACGTTCGTGCACTAATCGTTCTGCCCCTGGGCAGCCGAGAACAAGCTTCGGAGAGGTTGCACTCAAATGGACTTTTAAGTATGAAACCGAGGAGCGACAGCAATGATGGTGACACCGTTGCAAAGCTGACTGTGTGCTGAAGATGCCCAGCACATGCTTTCCCTCCTGGCTCTTCGGCTCTGGGAGCAGAGGCCAGACGTTCGTGCTCTAATCGCTGTGCTACTTGGCAGCTCAGAGCAAGCTTCGTAGAGGTTGCATTCGAGTGGACATTCAGGTATGAAACCGAGGAGCGACAGCAATGATGGTGACACCGTTGCAAAGCTAACTGTGTGCTGAAGATGCCCAGCACATGCTTTCCCTCCTGGCTCTTCGACTGTGGGAGCAGACGGCAACCGTTCGTGCTCTACTCACTGTGCTGCTGGGCAGCCAAGAGCAAGCTCCGAAGAGGGTGCTTTCAAATGGACCTTTAGGTATGAAAGCGAGGAGCGACAGCAATGATGGTGACACTGTTGCAAAGCTGACTGTGTGCTGAAGATGCCCAGCACATGCTTTCCCTCCGGGCTCTTCGGCTCTGAGAGCAGAGGCCAGACGTTCGTGCTCTACTGACTGTGCTGCTGGGCAGCCAAGAGCAACGAGCAGAGAAGTTGGATTCAAATGTACTTCTCGGTATGAAAGTGAGGAGCGACAGCAATGATGGAGGCACTGTTGCAAAGCTGACTGTGTGCAGAAGATTCAGAGCACCAGCTTTCCCTCCTGGCTCTTCGATTGTGGGAGCAGACGGCAAGTGTTCGTGCCCTACTCACTGTGCAGCTGGGCAGCCGAGAGCAAGCTCCGAAGAGGGTGCATTCAAATGGACCTTTAGGTATGACACTGAGGAGCGACAGCAATGATGGTGACACCGTTGCAAAGCTGACTGTGTGCTGAAGATGCCCAGCACATGCTTTCCTTCCTGGCTCTTCGGCTCTGGGAGCAGAAGCCAGAAGTTCATGCACTAATCGCTGTGCTACTGGGCAGCTGAGAAGCAGCTTTGGAGAGGTTGCATTCAAATATACTTTTAGGTATGAAACCGAGGAGTGACAGCAATAATGGTGACAGCATTGCAAAGCTGACTGTGTGCTGAAGATGCCCCGCACATGCTTTCCCTCCTGGCTCTTCGACTGTGCTAGCAGACGACAACCGTTCGTGCTCTACTCACTGTGCTGCTGGGCAGCCGAGAGCAAGCTCCGAAGAGGGTGCATTCAAATGGACCTTTAGGTATGAAAGCGAGGAGCGACAGCAATGATGGTGACACCTTTGCAAAGCTGACTGCGTGCTGAAGATGCCCAGCACGTGCTTTCCCTCCTGGCTCTTCGGATCTGGGAACAGAAGCCAGACGTTCGTGCACTAATCGCTGTGCCACTGGGCAGCCGAGAACAAGCTTCAAGGAGGTTGCACTCAAATGGACTTTTAAGTATGAAACCGAGGAGCGACAGCAATGATGGTGACACCGTTGCAAAGCTGACTGTGTGCTGAAGATGCCCAGCACATGCTTTCCCTCCTGGCTCTACGGCTCTAAGAGCAGAGGCCAGACGTTTATGCACTAATCACTGTGCCAGCTTTCAATCCTGGCTCTTCTGCTGTGGGAGCAGAGGCCAAACGTTCGTGCTGTACTCACTGTGCTGCTGGGCAGCTGAGAGAGACCACCTGAGAATTTGGATTCAAATGGACTTTTAGGTATGAAACCGGGGAGAGACTGCAATGATGGTGACCCCGTTGCATGCTCCTTGTGTGCTGAAGAGACACAGCCCTATCTTTCCCTGCTGGTCCTTCTGCCGTGTGAGCAGATGCCACTGTTCATTCTGTGCTGTGTTGCTGCGAGAAGGGAGCAGGCTCTGGACTGATTCCATTCAAATGCTTTTCCTGTATGAATGTGAGCAGTGAAAGCAACGATGGAGGCACCAATGTAAAGGTGATTGTGTGCTGAACAGGTCCAGCACCAGCTTTCAATCCTTGCTCTTCTGCTGTGGGAGCAGATGCCAAACGTTCGTGCTGTACTCACTGTGCTGCTGGGCAGCTGAGAGACACCACCTGAGAATTTGGATTCAAATGGACTTTTAGGTATGAAACCGAGGAGAGACTGCAATGATGGTGACACCGTTGCAAAGCTCCTTGTGTGCTGAAGAGACACAGCACTAGCTTTCCCTGCTGGTCCTTCTGCTCTGCGAGCAGAATCCACTGTTCATTCTGTGCTGACTGTGTTGCTGCGCAGCAGAGAGCAGGCTCTGGACTGATTCCATTCAAATGCTTTTCCTTTATGAAAGTGAGCAGTGAAAGCAACGATGGAGGCACCAATGTAAAGGTGATTGTGTGCTGAACAGGTCCAGCACCAGCTTTCAATCCTGGCTCTTCTGCTGTGGGAGCAGATGCCAAACGTTCGTGCTGTACTCACTGTGCTGCTGGGCAGCTGAGAGAGACCACCTGAGAATTTGGATTCAAATGGACTTTTAGGTATGAAACCGAGGAGAGACTGCAATGATGGTGACCCCGTTGCAAAGCTGCTTGTGTGCTGAAGAAGCCCAGCACTAGCTTTCCCTGCTGGTCCTTCTGCTGCGCGAGCAGAATCCACTGTTCGTTCTGTGCTGACTGTGTTGCTGCGCAGCAGAGAGCAGGCTCTGGACTGATTCCATTCAAATGCTTTTCCTGTATGAAAGTGAGCAGTGAAAGCAGCGATGGAGGCACCAATGTAAAGGGGATTGTGTGCTGAACAGGTCCAGCACCAACTTTCAATCCTGGCTCTTCTGCTGTGGGAGCAGATGCCAAACGTTCGTGCTGTACTCACTGTGCTGCTGGGCAGCTGAGACCACCTGAGAATTTGGATTCAAATGGACTTTTAGGTATGAAACAGAGGAGAGACTGCGATGATGGTGACCCCGTTGCAAAGCTGCTTGTGTGCTGAAGAAGCTCAGCACTAGCTTTCCCTGCTGGTCCTTCTGCTGTGCGAGCAGAATCCACTGTTCATTCTGTGCTGACTGTGTTGCTGCGAAGCAGAGAGCAGGCTCTGGACTGATTCCATTCAAATGCTTTTCCTGTATGAAAGTGGGCAATGAAAGCAACGATGGAGGCACCAATGTAAAGGTGATTGTGTGCTGAACAGGTCCAGCACCAGCTTTCAATCCTTGCTGTTCTGCTGTGGGAGGAGATGCCAAACGTTCGTGCTGTACTCACTGTGCTGCTGGGCAGCTGAGAGAGACCACCTGAGAATTTGGATTCAAATGGACTTTTAGGTATGAAACCGAGGAGAGACTGCAATGATGGTGACACCGTTGCAAAGCTCCTTGTGTGCTGAAGAGACACAGCACTAGCTTTCCCTGCTGGTCCTTCTGCTCTGCGAGCAGAATCCACTGTTCATTCTGTGCTGACTGTGTTGCTGCGCAGCAGAGAGCAGGCTCTGGACTGATTCCATTCAAATGCTTTTCCTTTATGAAAGTGAGCAGTGAAAGCAACGATGGAGGCACCAATGTAAAGGTGATTGTGTGCTGAACAGGTCCAGCACCAGCTTTCAATCCTGGCTCTTCTGCTGTGGGAGCAGATGCCAAACGTTCGTGCTGTACTCACTGTGCTGCGGGGCAGCTGAGAGAGACCACCTGATAATTTGGATTCAAATGGACTTTTAGGTATGAAACCGAGGAGAGACTGCAATGATGGTGACCCCGTTGCAAAGCTGCTTGTGTGCTGAAGAAGCCCAGCACTAGCTTTCCCTGCTGGTCCTTCTGTGCGAGCAGAATCCACTGTTCGTTCTGTGCTGACTGTGTTGCTGCGCAGCAGAGAGCAGGCTCTGGACTGATTCCATTCAAATGCTTTTCCTGTATGAAAGTGAGCAGTGAAAGCAGTGATGGAGGCACCAATGTAAAGGGGATTGTGTGCTGAACAGGTCCAGCACCAGCTTTCAATCCTTGCTCTTCTGCTGTGGGAGCAGATGCCAAACGTTCGTGCTGTACTCACTGTGCTGCTGGGCAGCTGAGACCACCTGAGAATTTGGATTCAAATGGACTTTTAGGTATGAAACCGAGGAGAGACTGCAATGATGGTGACCCCGTTGCAAAGCTGCTTGTGTGCTGAAGAAGCCCAGCACTAGCTTTCCCTGCTGGTCCTTCTGCTGCGCGAGCAGAATCCACTGTTCGTTCTGTGCTGACTGTGTTGCTGCGTAGCAGAGAGCAGGCTCTGGACTGATTCCATTCAAATGATTTTCCTGTATGAAAGTGAGCAGTGAAAGCAACGATGGAGGCACCAATGTAAAGGGGATTGTGTGCTGAACAGGTCCAGCACCAGCTTTCAATCCTTGCTCTTCTGCTGTGGGAGCAGATGCCAAACGTTCGTGCTGTACTCACTGTGCTGCTGGGCAGCTGAGACCACCTGAGAATTTGGATTCAAATGGACTTTTAGGTATGAAACCGAGGAGAGACTGCAATGATGGTGACCCCGTTGCAAAGCTCCTTGTGTGCTGAAGAGACACAGCACTCGCATTCCCTGCTGGTCCTTCTTTCGTGTGAGCAGATGCCACTGTTCATTCTGTGCTGTGTTGCTGCCAGCAGGGAGCAGGCTCTGGACTGATTCTATTCAAATGCTTTTCCTGTATGAAAGTGAGCAGTGAAAGCAACGATGGAGGCACCAATGTAAAGGTGATTGTGTGCTGAACAGGTCCAGCACCAGCTTTCAATCCTGGCTCTTCTGCTGTGGGAGCAGATGCCAAACGTTCGTGCTGTACTCACTGTGCTGCTGGGCAGCTGAGACCACCTGAGAATTTGGATTCAAATGGACTTTTAGGTATGAAACAGAGGAGAGACTGCAATGATGGTGACCCCGTTGCAAAGCTGCTTGTGTGCTGAAGAAGCTCAGCACTAGCTTTCCCTGCTGGTCCTTCTGCTGTGCGAGCAGAATCCACTGTTCATTCTGTGCTGACTGTGTTGCTGCGAAGCAGAGAGCAGGCTCTGGACTGATTCCATTCAAATGCTTTTCCTGTATGAAAGTGGGCAATGAAAGCAACGATGGAGGCACCAATGTAAAGGTGATTGTGTGCTGAACAGGTCCAGCACCAGCTTTCAATCCTTGCTCTTCTGCTGTGGGAGCAGATGCCAAACGTTCGTGCTGTACTCACTGTGCTGCTGGGCAGCTGAGAGAGACCACCTGAGAATTTGGATTCAAATGGACTTTTAGGTATGAAACCGAGGAGAGACTGCAATGATGGTGACACCGTTGCAAAGCTCCTTGTGTGCTGAAGAGACACAGCACTAGCTTTCCCTGCTGGTCCTTCTGCTCTGCGAGCAGAATCCACTGTTCATTCTGTGCTGACTGTGTTGCTGCGCAGCAGAGAGCAGGCTCTGGACTGATTCCATTCAAATGCTTTTCCTTTATGAAAGTGAGCAGTGAAAGCAACGATGGAGGCACCAATGTAAAGGTGATTGTGTGCTGAACAGGTCCAGCACCAGCTTTCAATCCTGGCTCTTCTGCTGTGGGAGCAGATGCCAAACGTTCGTGCTGTACTCACTGTGCTGCTGGGCAGCTGAGAGAGACCACCTGAGAATTTGGATTCAAATGGACTTTTAGGTATGAAACCGAGGAGAGACTGCAATGATGGTGACCCCGTTGCAAAGCTGCTTGTGTGCTGAAGAAGCCCAGCACTAGCTTTCCTGCTGGTCCTTCTGCTGTGCGAGCAGAATCCACTGTTCGTTCTGTGCTGACTGTGTTGCTGCGCAGCAGAGAGCAGGCTCTGGACTGATTCCATTCAAATGCTTTTCCTGTATGAAAGTGAGCAGTGAAAGTAACGATGGAGGCACCAATGTAAAGGGGATTGTGTGCTGAACAGGTCCAGCACCAGCTTTCAATCCTTGCTCTTCTGCTGTGGGAGCAGATGCCAAACGTTCGTGCTGTACTCACTGTGCTGCTGGGCAGCTGAGACCACCTGAGAATTTGGATTCAAATGGACTTTTAGGTATGAAACCGAGGAGAGACTGCAATGATGGTGACCCCGTTGCAAAGCTGCTTGTGTGCTGAAGAAGCAGAGCACTAGCTTTCCCTGCTGGTCCTTCTGCCGTGTGAGCAAATGCCACAGTTCATTCTGTGCTGACTGTGTTGCTGCGCAGCAGAGAGCAGGCTCTGGACTGATTCCATTCAAATGCTTTTCCTGTATGAAAGTGAGCAGTGAAAGCAACGATGGAGGCACCAATGTAAAGGGGATTGTGTGCTGAACAGGTCCAGCACCAGCTTTCAATCCTGGCTTTTCTGCTGTGGGAGCAGATGCCAAACGTTCGTGCTGTACTCACTGTGCTGCTGGGCAGCTGAGAGAGACCACCTGAGAATTTGGATTCAAATGGACTTTTAGGTATGAAACCGAGGAGAGACTGCAATGATGGTGACCCCGTTGCAAAGCTCCTTGTGTGCTGAAGAGACACAGCACTAGCTTTCCCTGCTGGTCCTTCTGCCGTGTGAGCAGATGCCACTGTTCATTCTGTGCTGTGTTGCTGCCAGCAGGGAGCAGGCTCTGGACTGATTCTATTCAAATGCTTTTCCTGTATGAGTGTTAGCAGTGAAAGCAACGATGGAGGCACCAAGTAAAGGTGATTGTGTGCTGAACAGGTCCAGCACCAGTTTTCAATCCTGGCTCTTCTGCTGTGGGAACAGAGGCCAAACGTTCGTGCTGTACTCACTGTGCTGCTGGGCAGCTGAGAGAGACCACCTGAGAATTTGGATTCAAATGGACTTTTAGGTATGAAGCAGAGGAGAGACTGCAATGATGGTGACCCCGTTGCAAAGCTGCTTGTGTGCTGAAGAGACACAGCACTAGCATTCCCTGCTGGTCCTTCTTTCGTTTGAGCAGATGCCACTGTTCATTCTGTGCTGTGTTGCTGCCAGCAGGGAGCAGGCTCTGGACTGATTCTATTCAAATGCTTTTCCTGTATGAGTGTTAGCAGTGAAAGCAACGATGGAGGCACCAATGTAAAGGTGATTGTGTGCTGAACAGGTCCAGCACCAGCTTTCAATCCTGGCTCTTCTGCTGTGGGAGCAGATGCCAAACGTTCGTGCTGTACTCACTGTGCTGCTGGGCAGCTGAGAGACCACCTGAGAATTTGGATTCAAATGGACTTTTAGGTATGAAACAGAGGAGAGACTGCAATGATGGTGACCCCGTTGCAAAGCTGCTTGTGTGCTGAAGAAGCTCAGCACTAGCTTTCCCTGCTGGTCCTTCTGCTGTGCGAGCAGAATCCACTGTCATTCTGTGCTGACTGTGTTGCTGCGAAGCAGAGAGCAGGCTCTGGACTGATTCCATTCAAATGCTTTTCCTGTATGAAAGTGGGCAATGAAAGCAACGATGGAGGCACCAATGTAAAGGTGATTGTGTGCTGAACAGGTCCAGCACCAGCTTTCAATCCTTGCTCTTCTGCTGTGGGAGCAGATGCCAAACGTTCGTGCCTGTACTCACTGTGCTGCTGGGCAGCTGAGAGAGACCACCTGAGAATTTGGATTCAAATGGACTTTTAGGTATGAAACCGAGGAGAGACTGCAATGATGGTGACACCGTTGCAAAGCTCCTTGTGTGCTGAAGAGACACAGCACTAGCTTTCCCTGCTGGTCCTTCTGCTCTGCGAGCAGAATCCACTGTTCATTCTGTGCTGACTGTGTTGCTGCCAGCAGAGAGCAGGCTCTGGACTGATTCCATTCAAATGCTTTTCTTTATGAAAGTGAGCAGTGAAAGCAACGATGGAGGCACCAATGTAAAGGTGATTGTGTGCTGAACAGGTCCAGCACCAGCTTTCAATCCTGGCTCTTCTGCTGTGGGAGCAGATGCCAAACGTTCGTGCTGTACTCACTGTGCTGCTGGGCAGCTGAGAGAGACCACCTGAGAATTTGGATTCAAATGGACTTTTAGGTATGAAACCGAGGAGAGACTGCAATGATGGTGACCCCGTTGCAAAGCTGCTTGTGTGCTGAAGAAGCCCAGCACTAGCTTTCCCTGCTGGTCCTTCTGCTGTGCGAGCAGAATCCACTGTTCGTTCTGTGCTGACTGTGTTGCTGCGCAGCAGAGAGCAGGCTCTGGACTGATTCCATTCAAATGCTTTTCCTGTATGAAAGTGAGCAGTGAAAGTAACGATGGAGGCACCAATGTAAAGGGGATTGTGTGCTGAACAGGTCCAGCACCAGCTTTCAATCCTTGCTCTTCTGCTGTGGGAGCAGATGCCAAACGTTCGTGCTGTACTCACTGTGCTGCTGGGCAGCTGAGACCACCTGAGAATTGGATTCAAATGGACTTTTAGGTATGAAACCGAGGAGAGACTGCAATGATGGTGACCCCGTTGCAAAGCTGCTTGTGTGCTGAAGAGCAGAGCACTAGCTTTCCCTGCTGGTCCTTCTGCCGTGTGAGCAAATGCCACAGTTCATTCTGTGCTGACTGTGTTGCTGCGCAGCAGAGAGCAGGCTCTGGACTGATTCCATTCAAATGCTTTTCCTGTATGAAAGTGAGCAGTGAAAGCAACGATGGAGGCACCAATGTAAAGGGGATTGTGTGCTGAACAGGTCCAGCACCAGCTTTCAATCCTGGCTTTTCTGCTGTGGGAGCAGATGCCAAACGTTCGTGCTGTACTCACTGTGCTGCTGGGCAGCTGAGAGAGACCACCTGAGAATTTGGATTCAAATGGACTTTTAGGTATGAAACCGAGGAGAGACTGCAATGATGGTGACCCCGTTGCAAAGCTCCTTGTGTGCTGAAGAGACACAGCACTAGCTTTCCCTGCTGGTCCTTCTGCCGTGTGAGCAGATGCCACTGTTCATTCTGTGCTGTGTTGCTGCCAGCAGGGAGCAGGCTCTGGACTGATTCTATTCAAATGCTTTTCCTGTATGAGTGTTAGCAGTGAAAGCAACGATGGAGGCACCAATGTAAAGGTGATTGTGTGCTGAACAGGTCCAGCACCAGTTTTCAATCCTGGCTCTTCTGCTGTGCGAACAGAGGCCAAACGTTCGTGCTGTACTCACTGTGCTGCTGGGCAGCTGAGAGAGACCACCTGAGAATTTGGATTCAAATGGACTTTTAGGTATGAAGCAGAGGAGAGACTGCAATGATGGTGACCCCGTTGCAAAGCTGCTTGTGTGCTGAAGAGACACAGCACTAGCATTCCCTGCTGGTCCTTCTTTCGTTTGAGCAGATGCCACTGTTCATTCTGTGCTGTGTTGCTGCCAGCAGGGAGCAGGCTCTGGACTGATTCTATTGAAATGCTTTTCCTGTTTGAAAGTGAGCAGTGAAAGCAACGATGGAGGCACCAATGTAAAGGTGATTGTGTGCTGAACAGGTCCAGCACCAGCTTTCAATCCTGGCTCTTCTGCTGTGGGAGCAGATGCCAAACGTTCGTGCTGTACTCATTGTGCTGCTGGGCAGCTGAGAGAGACCACCTGAGAATTTGGATTCAAATGGACTTTTAGGTATGAAACCGAGGAGAGACTGCAATGATGGTGACCCCGTTGCAAAGCTCCTTGTGTGCTGAAGAGACACAGCACTAGCTTTCCCTGCTGGTCCTTCTGCCGTGTGAGCAGATGCCACTGTTCATTCTGTGCTGTGTTGCTGCCAGCAGGGAGCAGGCTCTGGACTGATTCTATTCAAATGCTTTTCCTGTATGAGCGTTAGCAGTGAAAGCAACGATGGAGGCACCAATGTAAAGGTGATGGTGTGCTGAACAGGTCCAGCACCAGCTTTCAATCCTGGCTCTTCTGCTGTGGGAGCAGAGGCCAAACGTTCGTGCTGTACTCACTGTGCTGCTGGGCAGCTGAGAGAGACCACCTGAGAATTTGGATTCAAATGGACTTTTAGGTATGAAACCGAGGAGAGACTGCAATGATGGTGACCCCGTTGCAAAGCTGCTTGTGTGCTGAAGAAGCAGAGCACTAGCTTTCCCTGCTGCTCCTTCTGCCGTGTGAGCAGATGCCACTGTTCATTCTGTGCTGACTGTGTTCCTGCGCAGCAGAGATCAGGCTCTGGACTGATTCCATGCAAATGCTTTTCCTTTATGAAAGTGAGCAGTGAAAGCAACGATGGAGGCACCAGTGTAAAGGGGATTGTGTGCTGAACAGGTCCAGCACCAGCTTTCAATCCTGGCTCTTCTGCTGTGGGAGCAGATGCCAAATGTTCGTGCTGTGCTCACTGTGCTGCTGGGCAGCTGAGAGACACCACCTGAGAATTTGGATTCAAATGGACTTTTAGGTATGAAACCGAGGAGAGACTGGAATGATGGTGACCCCGTTGCAAAGCTCCTTGTGTGCTGAAGAGACACAGCACTAGCTTTCCCTGCTGCTCCTTCTGCCGTGTGAGCAGATGCCACTGTTCATTCTGTGCTGTGTTGCTGCATGCAGGGAGCAGGCTCTGGACTGATTCTATTCAAATGCTTTTCCTGTATGAGTGTTAGCAGTGAAAGCAACGATGGAGGCACCAATGTAAAGGTGATTGTGTGCTGAACAGGTCCAGCACCAGCTTTCAATCCTGGCTCTTCTGCTGTGGGAGCAGATGCCAAACGTTCGTGCTGTACTCACTGTGCTGCTGGGCAGCTGAGACCACCTGAGAATTTGGATTCAAATGGACTTTTAGGTATGAAACCGAGGAGAGACTGCAATGATGGTGACCCCGTTGCAAAGCTGCTTGTGTGCTGAAGAAGCTCAGCACTAGCTTTCCCTGCTGGTCCTTCTGCTGTGCGAGCAGAATCCACTGTTCATTCTGTGCTGACTGTGTTGCTGCGAAGCAGAGAGCAGGCTCTGGACTGATTCCATTCAAATGCTTTTCCTGTATGAAAGTGGGCAATGAAAGCAACGATGGAGGCACCAATGTAAAGGTGATTGTGTGCTGAACAGGTCCAGCACCAGCTTTCAATCCTGGCTCTTCTGCTGTGGGAGCAGATGCCAAACGTTCGTGCTGTGCTCTCTGTGCTGCTGGGCAGCTGAGAGACACCACCTGAGAATTTGGATTCAAATGGACTTTTAGGTATGAAACCGAGGAGAGACTGCAATGATGGTGACCCCGTTGCAAAGCTCCTTGTGTGCTGAAGAGACACAGCACTAGCTTTCCCTGCTGGTCCTTCTGCCGTGTGAGCAGATGCCACTGTTCATTCTGTGCTGTGTTGCTGCATGCAGGGAGCAGGCTCTGGACTGATTCTATTCAAATGCTTTTCCTGTATGAGTGTTAGCAGTGAAAGCAACGATGGAGGCACCAATGTAAAGGGGATTGTGTGCTGAACAGGTCCAGCACAGGCTTTCAATCCTTGCTCTTCTGCTGTGGGAGCAGATGCCAAACGTTCGTGCTGTGCTCACTGTGCTGCTGGGCAGCTGAGAGAGACCACCTGAGAATTTGGATTCAAATGGACTTTTAGGTATGAAACCGAGGAGAGACTGCAATGATGGTGACCCCGTTGCAAAGCTCCTTGTGTGCTGAAGAGACACAGCACTAGCTTTCCCTGCTGGTCCTTCTGCCGTGTGAGCAGATGCCACTGTTCATTCTGTGCTGTGTTGCTGTGAGAAGGGAGCAGGCTCTGGACTGATTCCATTCAAATGCTTTTCCTGTATGAGTGTTAGCAGTGAAAGCAACTATGGAGGCACCAATGTAAAGGTGATTGTGTGCTGAACAGGTCCAGCACCAGCTTTCAATCCTTGCTCTTCTGCTGTGGGAGCAGATGCCAAACGTTCGTGCTGTACTCACTGTGCTGCTGGGCAGCTGAGAGAGACCACCTGAGAATTTGGATTCAAATGGACTTTTAGGTATGAAACCGAGGAGAGACTGCAATGATGGTGACCCCGTTGCAAAGCTGCTTGTGTGCTGAAGAAGCCCAGCACTAGCTTTCCCTGCTGGTCCTTCTGCTGTGCGAGCAGAATCCACTGTTCATTCTGTGCGGTGTTGCTGCCAGCAGGGAGCAGGCTCTGGACTGATTCCATTCAAATGCTTTTCCTGTATGAGTGTTAGCAGTGAAAGCTACGACGGAGGCACCAATGTAAAGGGGATTGTGTGCTGAACAGGTCCAGCACCAGCTTTCAATCCTTGCTCTTCTGCTGTGGGAGCAGATGCCAAACGTTCGTGCTGTACTCACTGTGCTGCTGGGCAGCTGAGAGAGACCACCTGAGAATTTGGATTCAAAAGGACTTTTAGGTATGAAACCGAGGAGAGACAGAGACTGCAATGATGGTGACCCCGTTGCAAAGCTGCTTGTGTGCTGAAGAAGCCCAGCACTAGCTTTCCCTGCTGGTCCTTCTGCCGTGTGAGCAGATGCCACTGTTCATTCTGTGCTGACTGTGTTGCTGCGCAGCAGAGAGCAGGCTCTGGACTGATTTCATTCAAATGCTTTTCCTGTATGAGTGTTAGCAGTGAAAGCAACGACGGAGGCACCAATGTAAAGGGGATTGTGTGCTGAACAGGTCCAGCACCAGCTTTCAATCCTTGCTCTTCTGCTGTGGGAGCAGATGCCAAACGTTCGTGCTGTACTCACTGTGCTGCTGGGCAGCTGAGACCACCTGAGAATTTGGATTCAAATGGACTTTTAGGTATGAAACCGAGGAGAGACTGCAATGATGGTGACCCCGTTGCAAAGCTGCTTGTGTGCTGAAGAAGCCCAGCCCTATCTTTCCCTGCTGGTCCTTCTGCCGTGTGAGCAAATGCCACTGTTGATTCTGTGCTGACTGTGTTGCTGCGCAGCAGAGAGCAGGCTCTGGACTGATTCCATTCAAATGCTTTCCTGTATGAGTGTTAGCAGTGAAAGCAACGATGGAGGCACCAATGTAAAGGTGATTGTGTGCTGAACAGGTCCAGCACCAGCTTTCAATCCTTGCTCTTCTGCTGTGGGAGCAGATGCCAAACGTTCGTGCTGTACTCACTGTGCTGCTGGGCAGCTCAGAGAGACCACCTGAGAATTTGGATTCAAATGGACTTTTAGGTATGAAACCGAGGAGAGACTGCAATGATGGTGACCCCGTTGCAAAGCTCCTTGTGTGCTGAAGAAGCCCAGCACTAGCTGTCCCTGCTGGTCCTTCTGCTGTGCGAGCAGATGCCACTGTTCATTCTGTGCGGTGTTGCTGCCAGCAGGGAGCAGGCTCTGGACTGATTCCATTCAAATGCTTTTCCTGTATGAGTGTTAGCAGTGAAAGCAACGACGGAGGCACCAATGTAAAGGGGATTGTGTGCTGAACAGGTCCAGCACCAGCTTTCAATCCTTGCTCTTCTGCTGTGGGAGCAGATGCCAAACGTTCGTGCTGTACTCACTGTGCTGCTGGGCAGCTGAGACCACCTGAGAATTTGGATTCAAATGGACTTTTAGGTATGAAACCGAGGAGAGACTGCAATGATGGTGACCCCGTTGCAAAGCTGCTTGTGTGCTGAAGAGACACAGCCCTACCTTTCCCTGCTGGTCCTTCTGCTGTGTTAGCTGAGTCCACTGTTCATTCTGTGCTGACTGTGTTGCTGCGCAGCAGAGAGCCGGCTCTGGACTGATTTCATTCAAATGCTTTTCCTGTATGAAAGTGAGCAGTGAAAGCAACGATGGAGGCACCAATGTAAAGGTGATTGTGTGCTGAACAGGTCCAGCACCAGCTTTCAATCCTTGCTCTTCTGCTGTGGGAGCAGATGCCAAACGTTCGTGCTGTACTCACTGTGCTGCTGGGCAGCTGAGAGAGACCACCTGAGAATTTGGATTCAAATGGACTTTTAGGTATGAAACCGAGGAGAGACTGCAATGATGGTGACCCCGTTGCAAAGATGCTTGTGTGATGAAGAAGCCCAGCACTAGCTTTCCCTGCTGGTCCTTCTGCCGTGTGAGCAGATGCCACTGTTCATTCTGTGCTGACTGTGTTCCTGCGCAGCAGAGAGCAGGCTCTGGACTGATTCCATTCAAATGCTTTTCCTGTATGAAAGTGAGCAGTGAAAGCAACGATGGAGGCACCAATGTAAAGGGGATTGTGTGCTGAACAGGTCCAGCACCAGCTTCCAATCCTGGCTCTTCTGCTGTGGGAGCAGAGGCCAAACGTTCGTGCTGTACTCACTGTGCTGCTGGGCAGCTGAGAGAGACCACCTGAGAATTTGGATTCAAATGGACTTTTAGGTATGAAACCGAGGAGAGACTGCAATGATGGTGACCCCGTTGCAAAGCTCCTTGTGTGCTGAAGAGACACAGCCCTATCTTTCCCTGCTGGTCCTTCTGCTGTTCGAGCAGAATCCACTGTTCATTCTGTGCGGTGTTGCTGCCAGCAGGGAGCAGGCTCTGGACTGATTCCATTCAAATGCTTTTCCTGTATGAGTGTTAGCAGTGAAAGCAACGACGGAGGCACCAATGTAAAGGGGATTGTGTGCTGAACAGGTCCAGCACCAGCTTTCAATCCTTGCTCTGCTGCTGTGGGAGCAGATGCCAAACGTTCGTGCTGTACTCACTGTGCTGCTGGGCAGCTGAGACCACCTGAGAATTTGGATTCAAATGGACTTTTATGTATGAAACCGTGGAGAGACTGCAATGATGGTGACCCCGTTGCAAAGCTGCTTGTGTGCTGAAGAAGCCCAGCCCTATCTTTCCCTGCTGGTCCTTCTGCCGTGTGAGCAAATGCCACTGTTGATTCTGTGCTGACTGTGTTGCTGCCCAGCAGGGAGCAGGCTCTGGACTGATTCCATTCAAATGCTTTCCTGTATGAAAGTGAGCAGTGAAAGCAACGATGGAGGCACCAATGTAAAGGGGATTGTGTGCTGAACAGGTCCAGCACCAGCTTCCAATCCTGGCTCTTCTGCTGTGGGAGCAGAGGCCAAACGTTCGTGCTGTACTCACTGTGCTGCTGGGCAGCTGAGAGAGACCACCTGAGAATTTGGATTCAAATGGACTTTTAGGTATGAAACCGAGGAGAGACTGCAATGATGGTGACCCCGTTGCAAAGCTGCTTGTGTGCTGAAGATGCCCAGCACTAGCTTTCCCTGCTGGTCCTTCTGCTGTGCGAGCAGAATCCACTGTTCATTCTGTGCTGACTGTGTTCCTGCGCAGCAGAGAGCAGGCTCTGGACTGATTCCATTCAAATGCTTTTCCTGTATGAAAGTGAGCAGTGAAAGCAACGATGGAGTCACCAATGTAAAGGGGATTGTGTGCTGAACATGTCCAGCACCAGCTTCCAATCCTTGCTCTTCTGCTGTGGGAGCAGAGGCCAAACATTCGTGCTGTACTCACTGTGCTGCTGGGCAGCTGAGAGAGACCACCTGAGAATTTGGATTCAAATGGACTTTTAGGTATGAAACCGAGGAGAGACTGCAATGATGGTGACCCCGTTGCAAAGCTCCTTGTGTGCTGAAGAAGCCCAGCACTAGCTTTCCCTGCTGGTCCTTCTGCTGTGTGAGCAGATGCCACTGTTCTTTCTGTGCTGTGTTGCTGCGAGAAGGGAGCAGGCTCTGGACTGATTCCATTCAAATGCTTTTCCTGTATGAGTGTTAGCAGTGAAAGCAACGATGGAGGCACCAATGTAAAGGGGATTGTGTGCTGAACAGGTCCAGCACCAGCTCTCAATCCTTGCTCTTCTGCTGTGGGAGCAGATGCCAAACGTTCGTGCTGTACTCACTGTGCTGCTGGGCAGCTGAGAGAGACCACCTGAGAATTTGGATTCAAATGGACTTTTAGGTATGAAACCGAGGAGAGACTGCAATGATGGTGACCCCGTTGCAAAGCTCCTTGTGTGCTGAAGAAGCCCAGCACTAGCTTTCCCTGCTGGTCCTTCTGCTGTGCGAGCAGAATCCACTGTTCATTCTGTGCGGTGTTGCTGCCAGCAGGGAGCAGGCTCTGGACTGATTCCATTCAAATGCTTTTCCTGTATGAGTGTTAGCAGTGAAAGCAACGATGGAGGCACCAATGTAAAGGGGATTGTGTGCTGAACAGGTCCAGCACCAGCTTTCAATCCTTGCTCTTCTGCTGTGGGAGCAGATGCCAAACGTTCGTGCTGTACTCACTGTGCTGCTGGGCAGCTGAGACCACCTGAGAATTTGGATTCAAATGGACTTTTAGGTATGAAACCGAGGAGAGACTGCAATGATGGTGACCCCGTTGCAAAGCTGCTTGTGTGCTGAAGAAGCCCAGCACTAGCTTTCCCTGCTGGTCCTTCTGCCGTGCGAGCAGAATCCACTGTTCATTCTGTGCGGTGTTGCTGCCAGCAGGGAGCAGGCTCTGGACTGATTCCATTCAAATGCTTTTCCTGTATGAGTGTTAGCAGTGAAAGCTACGACGGAGGCACCAATGTAAAGGGGATTGTGTGCTGAACAGGTCCAGCACCAGCTTTCAATCCTTGCTCTTCTGCTGTGGGAGCAGATGCCAAACGTTCGTTCTGTACTCACTGTGCTGCTGGGCAGCTGAGACCACCTGAGAATTTGGATTCTAATGGACTTTTAGGTATGAAACTGAGGAGAGACTGCAGTGATGGTGACCCCGTTGCAAAGCTCCTTGTGTGCTGAAGAAGCCCAGCACTAGATTTCCCTGCTGGTCCTTCTGCCGTGTGAGCAGATGCCACTGTTCATTCTGTGCTGACTGTGTTGCTGCGCAGCAGAGAGCAGGCTCTGGACTGATTTCATTCAAATGCTTTTCCTGTATGTACGTGTTAGCAGGGAAAGCAACGATGGAGGCACCAATGTAAAGGTGATTGTGTGCTGAACAGGTCCAGCACCAGCTTTCAATCCTTGCTCTTCTGCTGTGGGAGCAGATGCCAAACGTTCGTGCTGTACTCACTGTGCTGCTGGGCAGCTGAGAGAGACCACCTGAGAACTTGGATTCAAATGGACTTTTAGGTATGAAACCGAGGAGAGACTGCAATGATGGTGACCCCGTTGCAAAGCTGCTTGTGTGCTGAAGAAGCCCAGCACTAGCTTTCCCTGCTTGTCCTTCTGCCGTGTGAGCAGATGCCACTGTTCATTCTGTGTTGTGTTGCTGTGAGAAGGGAGCAGGCTCTGGACTGATTCCATTCAAATGCTTTTCCTGTATGAGTGTTAGCAGTGAAAGCAACGATGGAGGCACCAATGTAAAGGTGATTGTGTGCTGAACAGGTCCAGCACCAGCTTTCAATCCTTGCTCTTCTGCTGTGGGAGCAGATGCCAAACGTTCGTGCTGTACTCACTGTGCTGCTGGGCAGCTGAGAGAGACCACCTGAGAATTTGGATTCAAATGGACTTTTAGGTATGAAACCGAGGAGAGACTGCAATGATGGTGACCCCGTTGCAAAGCTGCTTGTGTGCTGAAGAAGCCCAGCACTAGCTTTCCCTGCTGGTCCTTCTGCCGTGTGAGCAAATGCCACTGTTGATTCTGTGCTGACTGTGTTGTTGCGAAGCAGAGAGCAGGCTCTGGACTGATTCCATTCAAATGCTTTTCCTGTATGAGTGTTAGCAGTGAAAGCAACGACGGAGGCACCAATGTAAAGGGGATTGTGTGCTGAACAGGTCCAGCACCAGCTTTCAATCCTTGCTCTTCTGCTGTGGGAGCAGATGCCAAACGTTCGTGCTGTACTCACTGTGCTGCTGGGCAGCTGAGAGAGACCACCTGAGAACTTGGATTCAAATGGACTTTTAGGTATGAAACCGAGGAGAGACTGCAATGATGGTGACCCCGTTGCAAAGCTGCTTGTGTGCTGAAGAAGCCCAGCACTAGCTTTCCCTGCTGGTCCTTCTGCCGTGGGAGCAAATGCCACTGTTGATTCTGTGCTGACTGTGTCGCTGCGCAGCAGGGAGCAGGCTCTGGACTGATTCCATTCAAATGCTTTTCCTGTATGAAAGTGAGCAGTGAAAGCAACGATGGAGGCACCAATGTAAAGGTGATTGTGTGCTGAACAGGTCCAGCACCAGCTTTCAATCCTTGCTCTTCTGCTGTGGGAGCAGATGCCAAACGTTCGTGCTGTACTCACTGTGCTGCTGGGCAGCTGAGACCACCTGAGAATTTGGATTCAAATGGACTTTTAGGTATGAAACCGAGGAGAGACTGCAATGATGGTGACCCCGTTGCAAAGCTCCTTGTGTGCTGAAGAAGCCCAGCACTAGCTTTCCCTGCTGGTCCTTCTGCTGTGCGAGCAGAATCCACTGTTCATTCTGTGCGGTGTTGCTGCCAGCAGGGAGCAGGCTCTGGACTGATTCCATTCAAATGCTTTTCCTGTATGAGTGTTAGCAGTGAAAGCAACGACGGAGGCACCAATGTAAAGGGGATTGTGTGCTGAACAGGTCCAGCACCAGCTTTCAATCCTTGCTCTTCTGCTGTGGGAGCAGATGCCAAACGTTCGTGCTGTACTCACTGTGCTGCTGGGCAGCTGAGACCACCTGAGAATTTGGATTCAAATGGACTTTTAGGTATGAAACCGAGGAGAGACTGCAATGATGGTGACCCCGTTGCAAAGCTCCTTGTGTGCTGAAGAAGCCCAGCACTAGCTTTCCCTGCTGGTCCTTCTGCCGTGCGAGCAGAATCCACTGTTCATTCTGTGCGGTGTTGCTGCCAGCAGGGAGCAGGCTCTGGACTGATTCCATTCAAATGCTTTTCCTGTTTGAGTGTTAGCAGTGAAAGCAACGATGGATGCACCAATGTAAAGGTGATTGTGTGCTGAACAGGTCCAGCACCAGCTTTCAATCCTTGCTCTTCTGCTGTGGGAGCAGAGGCCAAACGTTCGTGCTGTACTCACTGTGCTGCTGGGCAGCTGAGAGAGACCACATGAGAACTTGGATTCAAATGGACTTTTAGGTATGAAACCGAGGAGAGACTGCAATGATGGTGACCCCGTTGCAAAGCTCCTTGTGTGCTGAAGAGACACAGCCCTATCTTTCCCTGCTGGTCCTTCTGCCGTGTGAGCAGATGCCACTGTTCATTCTGTGCTGTGTTGCTGCGATAAGGGAGCAGGCTCTGGACTGATTCCATTCAAATGCTTTTCCTGTATGAGTGTTAGCAGTGAAAGCAACGATGGAGGCACCAATGTAAAGGGGATTGTGTGCTGAACAGGTCCAGCACCAGCTTTCAATCCTTGCTCTTCTGCTGTGGGAGCAGATGCCAAACGTTCGTGCTGTACTCACTGTGCTGCTGGGCAGCTGAGAGAGACCACCTGAGAATTTGGATTCAAATGGACTTTTAGGTATGAAACCGAGGAGAGACTGCAATGATGGTGACCCCGTTGCAAAGCTCCTTGTGTGCTGAAGAAGCCCAGCACTAGCTTTCCCTGCTGGTCCTTCTGCTGTGCGAGCATAATCCACTGTTCATTCTGTGTGGTGTTGCTGCCAGCAGGGAGCAGGCTCTGGACTGATTCCATTCAAATGCTTTTCCTGTATGAGTGTTAGCAGTGAAAGCAACGACGAAGGCACCAATGTAAAGGTGATTGTGTGCTGAACAGGTCCAGCACCAGCTTTCAATCCTTGCTCTTCTGCTGTGGGAGCAGATGCCAAACGTTCGTGCTGTACTCACTGTGCTGCTGGGCAGCTGAGACCACCTGAGAATTTGGATTCAAATGGACTTTTAGGTATGAAACCGAGGAGAGACTGCAATGATGGTGACCCCGTTGCAAAGCTCCTTGTGTGCTGAAGAAGCCCAGCACTAGCTTTCCCTGCTGGTCCTTCTGCCGTGTGAGCAAATGCCACTGTTGATTCTGTGCTGAGTGTGTTGCTGCGCAGCAGAGAGCAGGCTCTGGACTGATTCCATTCAAATGCTTTTCCTGTATGAAAGTGAGCAGTGAAAGCAACGATGGAGGCACCAATGTAAAGGGGATTGTGTGCTGAACAGGTCCAACACCAGCTTTCAATCCTTGCTCTTCTGCTGTGGGAGCAGATGCCAAACGTTCGTGCTGTACTCACTGTGCTGCTGGGCAGCTGAGAGACACCACCTGAGAATTTGGATTCAAAAGGACTTTTAGGTATGAAACCGAGGAGAGACTGCAATGATGGTGACCACGTTGCAAAGCTGCTTGTGTGCTGAAGAAGCCCAGCACTAGCTTTCCCTGATGATGCTTCTGCCGTGTGAGCAGATGCCCCTGTTCATTCTGTGCTGTGTTGCTGCCAGCAGAGAGCAGGCTCTGGACTGATTCCATTCAAATGCTTTTCCTGTATGAAAGTGAGCAGTGAAAGCAACGATGGATGCACCAATGTAAAGGTGATTGTGTGCTGAACAGGTCCAGCACCAGCTTTCAATCCTTGCTCTTCTGCTGTGGGAGCAGATGCCAAACGTTCGTGCTGTACTCACTGTGCTGCTGGGCAGCTGAGAGAGACCACCTGAGAATTTGGATTCAAATGGACTTTTAGGTATGAAACCGAGGAGAGACTGCAATGATGGTGACCCCGTTGCAAAGCTGCTTGTGTGCTGAAGAAGCCCAGCACTAGCTTTCCCTGCTGGTCCTTCTGCTGTGCGAGCAGAATCCACTGTTCATTCTGTTCTGACTGTGTTCCTGCGCAGCAGAGAGCAGGCTCTGGACTGATTCCATTCAAATGCTTTTCCTGTATGAAAGTGAGCAGTGAAAGCAACGATGGAGTCACCAATGTAAAGGGGATTGTTTGCTGAACAGGACCAGCACCAGCTTCCAATCCTGGCTCTTCTGCTGTGGAAGCAGAGGCCAAACGTTCGTGCTGTACTCACTGTGCTGCTGGGCAGCTGAGAGAGACCACCTGAGAATTTGGATTCAAATGGACTTTTAGGTATGAAACCGAGGAGAGACTGCAATGATGGTGACCCCGTCGCAAAGATGCTTGTGTGCTGAAGAAGCCCAGCACTAGCTTTCCCTGCTGGTCCTTCTGCCGTGTGAGCAGATGCCACTGTTGATTCTGTGCTGACTGTGTTGCTGCGCAGCAGAGAGCAGGCTCTGGACTGATTCCATTCAAATGCTTTTCCTGCATGAAAGTGAGCAGTGAAAGCAACGATGGAGGCACCAATGTAAAGGGGATTGTGTGCTGAACAGGTCCAGCACCAGCTTTCAATCCTTGCTCTTCTGCTGTGGGAGCAGATGCCAAACGTTCGTGCTGTACTCACTGTGCTGCTGGGCAGCTGAGACCACCTGAGAATTTGGATTCAAATGGACTTTTAGGTATGAAACCGAGGAGAGACTGCAATGATGGTGACCCCGTTGCAAAGCTGCTTGTGTGCTGAAGAAGCCCAGCACTAGCTTTCCCTGCTGGTCCTTCTGCCGTGTGAGCAAATGCCACTGTTGATTCTGTGCTGACTGTGTTGCTGCGCAGCAGAGAGCAGGCTCTGGACTGATTCCATTCAAATGCTTTTCCTGTATGAAAGTGAGCAGTGAAAGCAACGATGGAGGCACCAATGTAAAGGGGATTGTGTGCTGAACAGGTCCAGCACCAGCTTCCAATCCTGGTTCTTCTGCTGTGGGAGCAGAGGCCAAACGTTCGTGCTGTACTCACTGTGCTGCTGGGCAGCTGAGAGAGACCACCTGAGAATTTGGATTCAAATGGACTTTTAGGTATGAAACCGAGGAGAGACTGCAATGATGGTGACCCCGTTGCAAAGCTGCTTGTGTGCTGAAGAAGCCCAGGACTAGCTTTCACTGCTGGTCCTTCTGCCGTGTGAGCAGATGCCACTGTTCATTCTGTGCTGACTGTGTTCCTGCGCAGCAGAGAGCAGGCTCTGGACTGATTTCATTCAAATGCTTTTCCTGTATGAAAGTGAGCAGTGAAAGCAACGATGGAGGCACCAATGTAAAGGGGATTGTGTGCTGAACAGGTCCAACACCAGATTTCAATCCTTGCTCTTCTGCTGTGGGAGCAGATGCCAAACGTTCGTGATGTACTCACTGTGCTGCTGGGCAGCTGAGAGACACCACCTGAGAATTTGGATTCAAAAGGACTTTTAGGTATGAAACCGAGGAGAGACTGCAATGATGGTGACCCCGTTGCAAAGCTGCTTGTGTGCTGAAGAAGCCCAGCACTAGCTTTCCCTGCTGGTCCTTCTGCTGTGCGAGCAGAATCCACTGTTCATTCTGTTCTGACTGTGTTGCTGCGCAGCAGATAGCAGGCTCTGGACTGATTCCATTCAAATGCTTTTCCTGTATGAAAGTGAGCAGTGAAAGCAACGATGGAGTCACCAATGTAAAGGGGATTGTTTGCTGAACAGGTCCAGCACCAGCTTTCAATCCTGGCTCTTCTGCTGTGGGAGCAGAGGCCAAACGTTCGTGCTGTACTCACTGTGCTGCTGGGCAGCTGAGAGAGACCACCTGAGAATTTGGATTCAAATGGACTTTTAGGTATGAAACCGAGGAGAGACTGCAATGATGGTGACCCCGTTGCAAAGCTCCTTGTGTGCTGAAGAGACACAGCCCTATCTTTCCCTGCTGGTCCTTCTGCCGTGTGAGCAGATGCCACTGTTCATTCTGTGCTGTGTTGCTGCGAGAAGGGAGCAGGCTCTGGACTGATTCCATTCAAATGCTTTTCCTGTATGAGTGTTAGCAGTGAAAGCAACGATGGAGGCACCAATGTAAAGGTGATTGTGTGCTGAACAGGTCCAGCACCAGCTTTCAATCCTTGCTCTTCTGCTGTGGGAGCAGATGCCAAACGTTCGTGCTGTACTCACTGTGCTGCTGGGCAGCTGAGAGAGACCACCTGAGAATTTGGATTCAAATGGACTTTTAGGTATGAAACCGAGGAGAGACTGCAATGATGGTGACCCCGTTGCAAAGCTGCTTGTGTGCTGAAGAAGCCCAGCACTAGCTTTCCCTGCTGGTCCTTCTGCCGTGTGAGCAAATGTCACTGTTGATTCTGTGCTGACTGTGTTGCTGCGCAGCAGAGAGCAGCCTTTGGAATGATTCCATTCAAATGCTTTTCCTGTATGAAAGTGAGCAGTGAAAGCAACGATGGAGGCACCAATGTAAAGGGGATTGTGTGCTGAACAGGTCCAACACCAGCTTTCAATCCTTGCTCTTCTGCTGCGGGAGCAGATGCCAAACGTTCATGCTGTACTCACTGTGCTGCTGGGCAGCTGAGAGACACCACCTGAGAATTTGGATTCAAAAGGACTTTTAGGTATGAAACCGAGGAGAGACTGCAATGATGGTGACCCCGTTGCAAAGCTGCTTGTGTGCTGAAGAAGCCCAGCACTAGCTTTCCCTGCTGGTCCTTCTGCTGTGCGAGCAGA
Organism: Pezoporus flaviventris; assembly: GCF_033815535.1. Lineage (NCBI taxonomy): Eukaryota > Metazoa > Chordata > Aves > Psittaciformes > Psittacidae > Pezoporus > Pezoporus flaviventris. The sequence continues at coordinate 73,539 of NW_026892676.1, read as the reverse complement.
ATCCACTGTTCATTCTGTTCTGACTGTGTTCCTGCGCAGCAGAGAGCAGGCTCTGGACTGATTCCATTCAAATGCTTTTCCTATATGAAAGTGAGCAGTGAAAGCAACGATGGAGTCACCAATGTAAAGGGGATTGTTTGCTGAACAGGTCCAGCACCAGCTTCCAATCCTGGCTCTTCTGCTGTGGGAGCAGAGGCCAAACGTTCGTGCTGTACTCACTGTGCTGCTGGGCAGCTGAGAGAGACCACCTGAGAATTTGGATTCAAATGGACTTTTAGGTATGAAACCGAGGAGAGACTGCAATGATGGTGACCCCGTTGCAAAGCTCCTTGTGTGCTGAAGAAGCCCAGCACTAGCTTTCCCTGCTGGTCCTTCTGCTGTGCGAGCAGAATCCACTGTTCATTCTGTGTGGTGTTGCTGCGAGAAGGGAGCAGGCTCTGGACTGATTCCATTCAAATGCTTTTCCTGTATGAGTGTTAGCAGTGAAAGCAACGATGGAGGCACCAATGTAAAGGTGATTGTGTGCTGAACAGGTCCAGCACCAGCTTTCAATCCTTGCTCTTCTGCTGTGGGAGCAGATGCCAAACATTCGTGCTGTACACACTGTGCTGCTGGGCAGCTGAGAGAGACCACCTGAGAATTTGGATTCAAATGGACTTTTAGGTATGAAACCGAGGAGAGACTGCAATGATGGTGACCCCGTTGCAAAGCTCCTTGTGTGCTGAAGAAGCCCAGCACTAGCTTTCCCTGCTGGTCCTTCTGCCGTGTGAGCAAATGCCACTGTTGATTCTGTGCTGACTGTGTTGCTGCGCAGCAGAGAGCAGGCTCTGGACTGATTCCATTCAAATGCTTTTCCTGTATGAGTGTTAGCAGTGAAAGCAACGATGGAGGCACCAATGTAAAGGTGATTGTGTGCTGAACAGGTCCAGCACCAGCTTCATATCCTGGCTCTTCTGCTGTGGGATCAGAGGCCAAACGTTCGTGCTGTACTCACTGTGCTGCTGGGCAGCTGAGAGAGACCACCTGAGAATTTGGATTCAAATGGACTTTTAGGTATGAAACCGAGGAGAGACTGCAATGATGGTGACCCCGTTGCAAAGCTGCTTGTGTGCTGAAGAAGCCCAGCACTAGCTTTCCCTGCTGGTCCTTCTGCTGTGCGAGCAGAATCCACTGTTCATTCTGTGCGGTGTTGCTGCCAGCAGGGAGCAGGCTCTGGACTGATTCCATTCAAATGCTTTTCCTGTATGAGTGTTAGCAGTGAAAGCAACGACGGAGGCACCAATGTAAAGGGGATTGTGTGCTGAACAGGTCCAGCACCAGCTTTCAATCCTTGCTCGTCTGCTGTGGGAGCAGATGCCAAACGTTCGTGCTGTACTCACTGCGCTGCTGGGCAGCTGAGACCACCTGAGAATTTGGATTCAAATGGACTTTTAGGTATGAAACCGAGGAGAGACTACAATGATGGTGACCCCGTTGCAAAGATGCTTGTGTGCTGAAGAAGCCCAGCACTAGCTTTCCCTGCTGGTCCTTCTGCCGTGTGAGCAAATGCCACTGTTGATTCTGTGCTGACTGTGTTGCTGCGCAGCAGAGAGCAGGCTCTCGACTGATTCCATTCAAATGCTTTTCCTGTATGAAAGTGAGCAGTGAAAGCAATGATGGAGGCACCAATGTAAAGGGGATTGTGTGCTGAACAGGTCCAGCACCAGCTTCCAATCCCGGCTCTTCTGCTGTGGGAGCAGAGGCCAAACGTTCGTGCTGTACTCACTGTGCTGCTGGGCAGCTGAGAGAGACCACCTGAGAATTTGGATTCAAATGGACTTTTAGGTATGAAACCGAGGAGAGACTGCAATGATGGTGACCCCGTTGCAAGCTCCTTGTGTGCTGAAGAGACACAGCCCTATCTTTCCCTGCTGGTCCTTCGGCCGTGTGAGCAGAAGCCACTGTTCATTCTGTGCTGTGTTGCTGCGAGAAGGGAGCAGGCTCTGGACTGATTCCATTCAAATGCTTTTCCTGTATGAGTGTTAGCAGTGAAAGCAACGATGGAGGCACCAATGTAAAGGTGATTGTGTGCTGAACAGGTCCAGCACCAGCTTTCAATCCTTGCTCTTCTGCTGTGGGAGCAGATGCCAAACGTTCGTGCTGTACTCACTGTGCTGCTGGGCAGCTGAGAGAGACCACCTGAGAATTTGGATTCAAATGGACTTTTAGATATGAAACCGAGGAGAGACTGCAATGATGGTGACCCCGTTGCAAAGCTCCTTGTGTGCTGAAGAAGCCCAGCACTCGCTTTCCCTGCTGGTCCTTCTGCTGTGCGAGCAGAATCCGCTGTTCATTCTGTGCTGACTGTGTTGCTGCGCAGCAGAGAGCAGGCTCTGGACTGATTCCATTCAAATGCTTTTCCTGTATGAAAGTGAGCAGTGAAAGCAACGATGGATGCACCAATGTAAAGGGGATTGTGTGCTGAACAGGTACAGCACCAGCTTCCAATCCTGGCTCTTCTGCTGTGGGAGCAGAGGCCAAACGTTCGTGCTGTACTCACTGTGCTGCTGGGCAGCTGAGAGAGACCACCTGAGAATTTGGATTCAAATGGACTTTTAGGTATGAAACCGGGGAGAGACTGCAATGATGGTGACCCCGTTGCAAGCTCCTTGTGTGCTGAAGAGACACAGCCCTATCTTTCCCTGCTGGTCCTTCTGCCGTGTGAGCAGATGCCACTGTTCATTCTGTGCTGTGTTGCTGCGAGAAGGGAGCAGGCTCTGGACTGATTCCATTCAAATGCTTTTCCTGTATGAGTGTTAGCAGTGAAAGCAACGATGGAGGCACCAATGTAAAGGTGATTGTGTGCTGAACAGGTCCAGCACCAGCTTTCAATCCTTGCTCTTCTGCTGTGGGATCAGATGCCAAACGTTCGTGCTGTACTCACTGTGCTGCTGGGCAGCTGAGAGAGACCACCTGAGAATTTGGATTCAAATGGACTTTTAGGTATGAAACCGAGGAGAGACTGCAATGATGGTGACCCCGTTGCAAAGCTGCTTGTGTGATGAAGAAGCCCAGCACTAGCTTTCCCTGCTGGTCCTTCTGCCGTGTGAGCAGATGCCACTGTTTATTCTGTGCTGACTGTGTTGCTGCGCAGCAGAGAGCAGCCTCTGGACTGATTCCATTCAAATGCTTTTAGTATATGAAAGTGAGCAGTGAAAGCAACGATGGAGGCACCAATGTAAAGGGGATTGTGTGCTGAACAGGTCCAGCACCAGCTTCCAATCCTGGCTCTTCTGCTGTGGGAGCAGAGGCCAAACGTTCGTGCTGTACTCACTGTGCTGCTGGGCAGCTGAGAGACACCACCTGAGAATTTGGATTCAAATGGACTTTTAGGTATGAAACCGAGGAGAGACTGCAATGATGGTGACCCCGTTGCAAAGCTCCTTGTGTGCTGAAGAAGCCCAGCACTAGCTTTCCCTGCTGGTCCTTCTGCTGTGCGAGCAGAATCCGCTGTTCATTCTGTGCTGACTGTGTTGCTGCGCAGCAGAGAGCAGGCTCTGGACTGATTCCATTCAAATGCTTTTCCTGTATGAAAGTGAGCAGTGAAAGCAACGATGGAGGCACCAATGTAAAGGTGATTGTGTGCTGAACAGGTCCAGCACCAGCTTCCAATCCTGGCTCTTCTGCTGTGGGAGCAGAGGCCAAACGTTCGTGCTGTACTCACTGTGCTGCTGGGCAGCTGAGAGAGACCACCTGAGAATTTGGATTCAAATGGACTTTTAGGTATGAAACCGGGGAGAGACTGCAATGATGGTGACCCCGTTGCAAGCTCCTTGTGTGCTGAAGAGACACAGCCCTATCTTTCCCTGCTGGTCCTTCTGCCGTGTGAGCAGATGCCACTGTTCATTCTGTGCTGTGTTGCTGCGAGAAGGGAGCAGGCTCTGGACTGATTCCATTCAAATGCTTTTCCTGTATGAATGTGAGCAGTGAAAGCAACGATGGAGGCACCAATGTAAAGGTGATTGTGTGCTGAACAGGTCCAGCACCAGCTTTCAATCCTTGCTCTTCTGCTGTGGGAGCAGATGCCAAACGTTCGTGCTGTACTCACTGTGCTGCTCGGCAGCTGAGAGAGACCACCTGAGAATTTGGATTCAAATGGACTTTTAGGTATGAAACCGAGGAGAGACTGCAATGATGGTGACCCCGTCGCAAAGATGCTTGTGTGCTGAAGAAGCCCAGCACTAGCTTTCCCTGCTGGTCCTTCTGCCGTGTGAGCAAATGCCACTGTTGATTCTGTGCTGACTGTGTTGCTGCGCAGCAGAGAGCAGGCTCTGGACTGATTCCATTCAAATGCTTTTCCTGTATGAAAGTGAGCAGTGAAAGCAACGATGGAGGCACCAATGTAAAGGGGATTGTGTGCTGAACAGGTCCAGCACCAGCTTTCAATCCTGGCTCTTCTGCTGTGGGAGCAGAGGCCAAACGTTCGTGCTGTACTCACTGTGCTGCTGGGCAGCTGAGAGAGACCACCTGAGAATTTGGATTCAAATGGACTTTTAGGTATGAAACCGAGGAGAGACTGCAATGATGGTGACCCCGTTGCAAGCTCCTTGTGTGCTGAAGAGACACAGCCCTATCTTTCCCTGCTGGTCCTTCTGCCGTGTGAGCAGATGCCACTGTTCATTCTGTGCTGTGTTGCTGCGAGAAGGGAGCAGGCTCTGGACTGATTCCATTCAAATGCTTTGCCTGTATGAGTGTTAGCAGTGAAAGCAACGATGGAGGCACCAATGTAAAGGTGATTGTGTGCTGAACAGGTCCAGCACCAGCTTTCAATCCTTGCTCTTCTGCTGTGGGAGCAGATGCCAAACGTTCGTGCTGTACTCACTGTGCTGCTGGGCAGCTGAGAGAGACCACATGAGAATTTGGATTCAAATGGACTTTTAGGTATGAAACCGAGGAGAGACTGCAATGATGGTGACCCCGTTGCAAAGCTCCTTGTGTGCTGAAGAAGCCCAGCACTATCTTTCCCTGCTGGTCCTTCTGCTGTGCGAGCAGAATCCACTGTTCATTCTGTGTGGTGTTGCTGCCAGCAGGGAGCAGGCTCTGGACTGATTCCATTCAAATGCTTTTCCTGTATGAGTGTTAGCAGTGAAAGCAACGACGTAGGCACCAATGTAAAGGGGATTGTGTGCTGAACAGGTCCAGCACCAGCTTTCAATCCTTGCTCTTCTGCTGTGGGAGCAGATGCCAAACGTTCGTGCTGTACTCACTGTGCTGCTGGGCAGCTGAGACCACCTGAGAATTTGGATTCAAATGGACTTTTAGGTATGAAACCGAGGAGAGACTGCAATGATGGTGACCCCGTTGCAAAGCTGCTTGTGTGCTGAAGAAGCCCAGCACTAGCTTTCCCTGCTGGTCCTTCTGCCGAGTGAGCAGATGCCACTGTTCATTCTGTGCTGACTGTGTTGCTGCGCAGCAGAGAGCAGGCTCTGGACTGATTCCATTCAAATGCTTTTCCTGTATGAAAGTGAGCAGTGAAAGCAACGATGGAGGCACCAATGTAAAGGGGATTGTGTGCTGAACAGGTCCAGCACCAGCTTCCAATCCCGGCTCTTCTGCTGTGGGAGCAGAGGCCAAACGTTCGTGCTGTACTCACTGTGCTGCTGGGCAGCTGAGAGAGACCACCTGAGAATTTGGATTCAAATGGACTTTTAGGTATGAAACCGAGGAGAGACTGCAATGATGGTGACCCCGTTGCAAAGCTGCTTGTGTGCTGAAGAGACACAGCCCTATCTTTCCCTGCTGGTCCTTCTGCCATGTGAGCAGATGCCACTGTTCATTCTGTGCTGTGTTGCTGCGAGAAGGGAGCAGGCTCTGGACTGATTCCATTCAAATGCTTTTCCTGTATGAGTGTTAGCAGTGAAAGCAACGATGGAGGCACCAATGTAAAGGTGATTGTGTGCTGAACAGGTCCAGCACCAGCTTTCAATCCTTGCTCTTCTGCTGTGGGAGCAGATGCCAAACGTTCGTGCTGTACTCACTGTGCTGCTGGGCAGCTGAGAGAGACCACCTGAGAATTTGGATTCAAATGGACTTTTAGGTATGAAACCGAGGAGAGACTGCAATGATGGTGACCCCGTTGCAAAGCTGCTTGTGTGCTGAAGAAGCCCAGGACTAGCTTTCCCTGCTGGTCCTTCTGCCGTGTGAGCAGATGCCACTGTTCATTCTGTGCTGACTGTGTTCCTGCGCAGCAGAGAGCAGGCTCTGGACTGATTTCATTCAAATGCTTTTCCTGTATGAAAGTGAGCAGTGAAAGCAACGATGGAGGCACCAATGTAAAGGGGATTGTGTGCTGAACAGGTCCAACACCAGCTTTCAATCCTTGCTCTTCTGCTGTGGGAGCAGATGCCAAACGTTCGTGCTGTACTCACTGTGCTGCTGGGCAGCTGAGAGACACCACCTGAGAATTTGGATTCAAAAGGACTTTTAGGTATGAAACCGAGGAGAGACTGCAATGATGGTGACCCCGTTGCAAAGCTGCTTGTGTGCTGAAGAAGCCCAGCACTAGCTTTCCCTGCTGGTCCTTCTGCTGTGCGAGCAGAATCCACTGTTCATTCTGTTCTGACTGTGTTGCTGCGCAGCAGAGAGCAGGCTCTGGACTGATTCCATTCAAATGCTTTTCCTGTATGAAAGTGAGCAGTGAAAGCAACGATGGAGTCACCAATGTAAAGGGGATTGTTTGCTGAACAGGTCCAGCACCAGCTTCCAATCCTGGCTCTTCTGCTGTGGGAGCAGAGGCCAAACGTTCGTGCTGTACTCACTGTGCTGCTGGGCAGCTGAGAGAGACCACCTGAGAATTTTGATTCAAATGGACTTTTAGGTATGAAACCGAGGAGAGACTGCAATGATGGTGACCCCGTTGCAAAGCTCCTTGTGTGCTGAAGAGACACAGCCCTATCTTTCCCTGCTGGTCCTTCTGCCGTGTCAGCAGATGCCACTGTTCATTCTGTGCTGTGTTGCTGCGAGAAGGGAGCAGGCTCTGGACTGATTCCATTCAAATGCTTTTCCTGTATGAGTGTTAGCAGTGAAAGCAACGATGGAGGCACCAATGTAAAGGTGATTGTGTGCTGAACAGGTCCAGCACCAGCTTTCAATCCTTGCTCTTCTGCTGTGGGAGCAGATGCCAAACGTTCGTGCTGTACTCACTGTGCTGCTGGGCAGCTGAGATAGACCACCTGAGAATTTGGATTCAAATGGACTTTTAGGTATGAAACCGAGGAGAGACTGCAATGATGGTGACCCCGTTGCAAAGCTCCTTGTGTGCTGAAGAAGCCCAGCACTAGCTTTCCCTGCTGGTCCTTCTGCCGTGTGAGCAAATGCCACTGTTGATTCTGTGCTGACTGTGTTGCTGCGCAGCAGAGAGCAGCCTTTGGACTGATTCCATTCAAATGCTTTTCCTGTATGAAAGTGAGCAGTGAAAGCTACGACGGAGGCACCAATGTAAAGGTGATTGTGTGCTGAACAGGTCCAGCACCAGCTTTCAATCCTTGCTCTTCTGCTGTGGGAGCAGATGCCAAACGTTCGTGCTGTACTCACTGTGCTGCCGGGCAGCTGAGAGAGACCACCTGAGAATTTGGATTCAAATGGACTTTTAGGTATGAAACCGAGGAGAGACTGCAATGATGGTGACCCCGTTGCAAAGCTGCTTGTGTGCTGAAGAAGCCCAGCACTAGCTTTCCCTGCTGGTCCTTCTGCCGTGTGAGCAAATGCCACTGTTGAGTCTGTGCTGACTGTGTTGCTGCGCAGCAGAGAGCAGGCTCTGGACTGATTCCATTCAAATGCTTTTCCTGTATGAAAGTGAGCAGTGAAAGCAACAATGGAGGCACCAATGTAAAGGGGATTGTGTGCTGAACAGGTCCAGCACCAGCTTTCAATCCTGGCTCTTCTGCTGTGGGAGCAGATGCCAAACGTTCGTGCTGTACTCACTGTGCTGCTGGGCAGCTGAGACCACCTGAGAATTTGGATTCAAATGGACATTTAGGTATGAAACCGAGGAGAGACTGCAATGATGGTGACCCCGTTGCAAGCTCCTTGTGTGCTGAAGAGACACAGCCCTATCTTTCCCTGCTGGTCCTTCTGCCGTGTGAGCAGATGCCACTGTTCATTCTGTGCTGTGTTGCTGCGAGAAGGGAGCAGGCTCTGGACTGATTCCATTCAAATGCTTTTCCTGTATGAGTGTTAGCAGTGAAAGCAACGATGGAGGCACCAATGTAAAGGTGATTGTGTGCTGAACAGGTCCAGCACCAGCTTTCAATCCTTGCTCTTCTGCTGTGGGAGCAGATGCCAAACATTCGTGCTGTACTCACTGTGCTGCTGGGCAGCTGAGAGAGACCACCTGAGAATTTGGATTCAAATGGACTTTTAGGTATGAAACCGAGGAGAGACTGCAATGATGGTGACCCCGTTGCAAAGCTCCTTGTGTGCTGAAGAAGCCCAGCACTAGCTTTCCCTGCTGGTCCTTCTGCCGTGTGAGCAAATGCCACTGTTGATTCTGTGCTGACTGTGTTGCTGCGCAGCAGAGAGCAGGCTCTGGACTGATTCCATTCAAATGCTTTTCCTGTATGAGTGTTAGCAGTGAAAGCAACGATGGAGGCACCAATGTAAAGGGGATTGTGTGCTGAACAGGTCCAGCACCAGCTTCATATCCTGGCTCTTCTGCTGTGGGAGCAGAGGCCAAACGTTCGTGCTGTACTCACTGTGCTGCTGGGCAGCTGAGAGAGACCACCTGAGAATTTGGATTCAAATGGACTTTTAGGTATGAAACCGAGGAGAGACTGCAATGATGGTGACCCCGTTGCAAGCTCCTTGTGTGCTGAAGAGACACAGCCCTATCTTTCCCTGCTGGTCCTTCGGCCGTGTGAGCAGATGCCACTGTTCATTCTGTGCTGTGTTGCTGCGAGAAGGGAGCAGGCTCTGGACTGATTCCATTCAAATGCTTTTCCTGTATGAGTGTTAGCAGTGAAAGCAACGATGGAGGCACCAATGTAAAGGTGATTGTGTGCTGAACAGGTCCAGCACCAGCTTTCAATCCTTGCTCTTCTGCTGTGGGAGCAGATGCCAAACGTTCGTGCTGTACTCACTGTGCTGCTGGGCAGCTGAGAGAGACCACCTGAGAATTTGGATTCAAATGGACTTTTAGATATGAAACCGAGGAGAGACTGCAATGATGGTGACCCCGTTGCAAAGCTGCTTGTGTGCTGAAGAAGCCCAGCACTAGTTTTCCCTGCTGGTCCTTCTGCTGTGCGAGCAGAATCCGCTGTTCATTCTGTGCTGACTGTGTTGCTGCGCAGCAGAGAGCAGGCTCGGGACTGATTCCATTCAAATGCTTTTCCTGTATGAAAGTGAGCAGTGAAAGCAACGATGGAGTCACCAATGTAAAGGGGATTGTGTGCTGAACAGGTCCATCACCAGCTTCCAATCCTGCCTCTTCTGCTGTGGGAGCAGAGGCCAAACGTTCGTGCTGTACTCGCTGTGCTGCTGGGCAGCTGAGAGAGACCACCTGAGAATTTGGATTCAAATGGACTTTTAGGTATGAAACCGGGGAGAGACTGCAATGATGGTGACCCCGTTGCAAGCTCCTTGTGTGCTGAAGAGACACAGCCCTATCTTTCCCTGCTGGTCCTTCTGCCGTGTGAGCAGATGCCACTGTTCATTCTGTGCTGTGTTGCTGTAGGAAGGGAGCAGGCTCTGGACTGATTCCATTCAAATGCTTTTCCTGTATGAGTGTTAGCAGTGAAAGCAACGATGGAGGCACCAATGTAAAGGTGATTGTGTGCTGAACAGGTCCAGCACCAGCTTTCAATCCTTGCTCTTCTGCTGTGGGATCAGATGCCAAACGTTCGTGCTGTACTCACTGTGCTGCTGGGCAGCTGAGAGAGACCACCTGAGAATTTGGATTCAAATGGACTTTTAGGTATGAAACCGAGGAGAGACTGCAATGATGGTGACCCCGTTGCAAAGCTGCTTGTGTGATGAAGAAGCCCAGCACTAGCTTTCCCTGCTGGTCCTTCTGCCGTGTGAGCAGATGCCACTGTTCATTCTGTGCTGACTGTGTTGCTGCGCAGCAGAGAGCAGCCTCTGGACTGATTCCATTCAAATGCTTTTAGTATATGAAAGTGAGCAGTGAAAGCAACGATGGAGGCACCAATGTAAAGGGGATTGTGTGCTGAACAGGTCCAGCACCACCTTCCAATCCTGGCTCTTCTGCTGTGGGAGCAGAGGCCAAACGTTCGTGCTGTACTCACTGTGCTGCTGGGCAGCTGAGAGAGACCACCTGAGAATTTGGATTCAAATGGACTTTTAGGTATGAAACCGAGGAGAGACTGCAATGATGGTGACCCCGTTGCAAAGCTCCTTGTGTGCTGAAGAAGCCCAGCACTAGCTTTCCCTGCTGGTCCTTCTGCTGTGCGAGCAGAATCCACTGTTCATTCTGTGCTGACTGTGTTGCTGCGCAGCAGAGAGCAGGCTCTGGACTGATTCCATTCAAATGCTTTTCCTGTATGAAAGTGAGCAGTGAAAGCAACGATGGAGGCACCAATGTAAAGGGGATTGTGTGCTGAACAGGTCCAGCACCAGCTTTCAATCCTGGCTCTTCTGCTGTGGGAGCAGAGGCCAAACGTTCGTGCTGTACTCACTGTGCTGCTGGGCAGCTGAGAGAGACCACCTGAGAATTTGGATTCAAATGGACTTTTAGGTATGAAACCGAGGAGAGACTGCAATGATGGTGACCCCGTTGCAAGCTCCTTGTGTGCTGAAGAGACACAGCCCTATCTTTCCCTGCTGGTCCTTCTGCCGTGTGAGCAGATGCCACTGTTCATTCTGTGCTGTGTTGCTGCGAGAAGGGAGCAGGCTCTGGACTGATTCCATTCAAATGCTTTTCCTGTATGAATGTGAGCAGTGAAAGCAACGATGGAGGCACCAATGTAAAGGTGATTGTGTGCTGAACAGGTCCAGCACCAGCTTTCAATCCTTGCTCTTCTGCTGTGGGAGCAGATGCCAAACGTTTGTGCTGTACTCACTGTGCTGCTGGGCAGCTGAGAGAGACCACCTGAGAATTTGGATTCAAATGGACTTTTAGGTATGAAACCGAGGAGAGACTGCAATGATGGTGACCCCGTCGCAAAGATGCTTGTGTGCTGAAGAAGCCCAGCACTAGCTTTCCCTGCTGGTCCTTCTGCCGTGTGAGCAGATGCCACTGTTGATTCTGTGCTGACTGTGTTGCTGCGCAGCAGAGAGCAGGCTCTGGACTGATTCCATTCAAATGCTTTTCCTGCATGAAAGTGAGCAGTGAAAGCAACGATGGAGGCACCAATGTAAAGGGGATTGTGTGCTGAACAGGTCCAGCACCAGCTTCCAATCCTGGCTCTTCTGCTGTGGGAGCAGAGGCCAAACGTTCGTGCTGTACTCACTGTGCTGCTGGGCAGCTGAGAGAGACCACCTGAGAATTTGGATTCAAATGGACTTTTAGGTATGAAACCGAGGAGAGACTGCAATGATGGTGACCCCGTTGCAAGCTCCTTGTGTGCTGAAGAGACACAGCCCTATCTTTCCCTGCTGGTCCTTCTGCCGTGTGAGCAGATGCCACTGTTCATTCTGTGCTGTGTTGCTGCGAGAAGGGAGCAGGCTCTGGACTGATTCCATTCAAATGCTTTGCCTGTATGAGTGTTAGCAGTGAAAGCAACGATGGAGGCACCAATGTAAAGGTGATTGTGTGCTGAACAGGTCCAGCACCAGCTTTCAATCCTTGCTCTTCTGCTGTGGGAGCAGATGCCAAACGTTCGTGCTGTACTCACTGTGCTGCTGGGCAGCTGAGAGAGACCACCTGAGAATTTGGATTCAAATGGACTTTTAGGTATGAAACCGAGGAGAGACTGCAATGATGGTGACCCCGTTGCAAAGCTCCTTGCATGCTGAAGAAGCCCAGCACTAGCTTTCCCTGCTGGTCCTTCTGCTGTGCGAGCATAATCCACTGTTCATTCTGTGTGGTGTTGCTGCCAGCAGGGAGCAGGCTCTGGACTGATTCCATTCAAATGCTTTTCCTGTATGAGTGTTAGCAGTGAAAGCAACGACGGAGGCACCAATGTAAAGGGGATTGTGTGCTGAACAGGTCCAGCACCAGCTTTCAATCCTTGCTCTTCTGCTGTGGGAGCAGATGCCAAACGTTCGTGCTGTACTCACTGTGCTGCTGGGCAGCTGAGACCACCTGAGAATTTGGATTCAAATGGACTTTTAGGTATGAAACCGAGGAGAGACTGCAATGATGGTGACCCCGTTGCAAAGATGCTTGTGTGCTGAAGAAGCCCAGCACTAACTTTCCCTGCTGGTCCTTCTGCCGTGTGAGCAAATGCCACTGTTGATTCTGTGCTGACTGTGTTGCTGCGCAGCAGAGAGCAGGCTCTGAACTGATTCCATTCAAATGCTTTTCCTGTATGAAAGTGAGCAGTGAAAGCAACGATGGAGGCACCAATGTAAAGGGGATTGTGTGCTGAACAGGTCCAGCACCAGCTTCCAATCCTTGCTCTTCTGCTGTGGGAGCAGATGCCAAACGTTCGTGCTGTACTCACTGTGCTGCTGGGCAGCTGAGAGAGACCACCTGAGAATTTGGATTCAAATGGACTTTTAGGTATGAAACCGAGGAGAGACTGCAATGATGGTGACCCCGTTGCAAAGCTGCTTGTGTGCTGAAGAGACACAGCCCTATCTTTCCCTGCTGGTCCTTCTGCCGTGTGAGCAGATGCCACTGTTCATTCTGTGCTGTGTTGCTGCGAGAAGGGAGCAGGCTCTGGACTGATTCCATTCAAATGCTTTTCCTGTATGGATGTGAGCAGTGAAAGCAACGATGGATGAACCAATGTAAAGGTGATTGTGTGCTGAACAGGTCCAGCACCAGCTTTCAATCCTTGCTCTTCTGCTGTGGGAGCAGATGCCAAACGTTCGTGCTGTACTCACTGTGCTGCTGGGCAGCTGAGAGAGACCACCTGAGAATTTGGATTCAAATGGACTTTTAGGTATGAAACCGAGGAGAGACTGCAATGATGGTGACCCCGTTGCAAAGCTGCTTGTGTGCTGAAGAAGCCCAGCACTAGCTTTCCCTGCTGGTCCTTCTGCTGTGCGAGGAGAATCCACTGTTCATTCTGTGCGGTGTTGCTGCCAGCAGGGAGCAGGCTCTCGACTGATTCCATTCAAATGCTTTTCCTGTATGAGTGTTAGCAGTGAAAGCAACGACGGAGGCACCAATGTAAAGGGGATTGTGTGCTGAACAGGTCCAGCACCAGCTTTCAATCCTTGCTCTTCTGCTGTGGGAGCAGATGCCAAACGTTCGTGCTGTACTCACTGTGCTGCTGGGCAGCTGAGACCACCTGAGAATTTGGATTCAAATGGACTTTTAGGTATGAAACCGAGGAGAGACTGCAATGATGGTGACCCCGTTGCAAAGATGCTTGTGTGCTGAAGAAGCCCGGCACTAGCTTTCCCTGCTGGTCCTTCTGCCGTGTGAGCAGATGCCACTGTTCATTCTGTGCTGACTGTGTTGCTGCGCAGCACAGAGCAGGCTCTGGACTGATTCCATTCAAATGCTTTTCCTGTATGAAAGTGAGCAGTGAAAGCAACGATGGAGGCACCAATGTAAAGGGGATTGTGTGCTGAACAGGTCCAGCACCAGCTTCTAATCCTGGCTCTTCTGCTGTGGGAGCAGAGGCCAAACGTTCGTGCTGTACTCACTGTGCTGCTGGGCAGCTGAGAGAGACCACCTGAGAATTTGGATTCAAATGGACTTTTAGGTATGAAACCGAGGAGAGACTGCAATGATGGTGACCCCGTTGCAAAGCTCCTTGTGTGCTGAAGAGACACAGCCCTATCTTTCCCTGCTGGTCCTTCTGCCGTGTGAGCAGATGCCACTGTTCATTCTGTGCTGTGTTGCTGCGAGAAGGGAGCAGGCTCTGGACTGATTCCATTCAAATGCTTTTCCTGTATGAGTGTTAGCAGTGAAAGCAACGATGGAGGCACCAATGTAAAGGGGATTGTGTGCTGAACAGGTCCAGCACCAGCTTCCAATCCTGGCTCTTCTGCTGTGGGAGCAGAGGCCAAACGTTCGTGCTGTACTCACTGTGCTGCTGGGCAGCTGAGAGAGACCACCTGAGAATTTGGATTCAAATGGACTTTTAGGTATGAAACCGAGGAGAGACTGCAATGATGGTGACCCCGTTGCAAAGCTGCTTGTGTGCTGAAGAAGCCCAGCACTAGCTTTCCCTGCTGGTCCTGTCCTTCTGCTGTGCGAGCAGATGCCACTGTTCATTCTGTGCTGACTGTGTTGCTGCGCAGCAGAGAGCAGGCTCTGGACTGATTCCATTCAAATGCTTTTCTTGTATGAAAGTGAGCAGTGAAAGCAACGATGGAGGCACCAATGTAAAGGGGATTGTGTGCTGAACAGGTCCAGCACCAGCTTCCAATCCTGGCTCTTCTGCTGTGGGAGCAGAGGCCAAACGTTCGTGCTGTACTCACTGTGCTGCTGGGCAGCTGAGAGACACCACCTGAGAATTTGGATTCAAATGGACTTTTAGGTATGAAACCGAGGAGAGACTGCAATGATGGTGACCTCGTTGCAAAGCTGCTTGTGTGCTGATGAAGCCCAGCACTAGCTTTCCCTGCTGGTCCTTCTGCCGTGGGAGCAGATGCCACTGTTCATTCTGTGCTGACTGTGTTGCTGCGCAGCAGAGAGCAGCCTCTGGACTGATTCCATTCAAATGCTTTTAGTATATGAAAGTGAGCAGTGAAAGCAACAACGAAGGCACCAATGTAAAGGGGATTGTGTGCTGAACAGGTCCAGCACCAGCTTTCAATCCTTGCTCTTCTGCTGTGGTAGCAGATGCCAATTGTTCGTGCTGTACTCACTGTGCTGCTGGGCAGCTGAGACCACCTGAGAATTTGGATTCAAATGGACTTTTAGGTATGAAACCGAGGAGAGACTGCAATGATGGTGACCCCGTTGCAAAGCTGCTTGTGTGCTGAAGAGGCCCAGCACTAGCTTTCCCTGATGATCCTTCTCCCGTGTGAGCAGATGCCACTGTTGATTCTGTGCTGACTGTGTTGCTGCGCAGCAGAGAGCAGGCTCTGGACTGATTCCATTCAAATGCTTTTCCTGTATGAAAGTGAGCAGTGAAAGCAACGATGGAGGCACCAATGTAAAGGGGATTGTGTGCTGAACAGGTCCAGCACCAGCTTCCAATCCTGGCTCTTCTGCTGTGGGAGCAGAGGCCAAACGTTCGTGCTGTACTCACTGTGCTGCTGGGCAGCTGAGACCACCTGAGAATTTGGATTCAAATGGACTTTTAGGTATGAAACCGAGGAGAGACTGCAATGATGGTGACCCCGTTGCAAAGCTGCTTGTGTGCTGAAGAGACACAGCCCTATCTTTCCCTGCTGGTCCTTCTGCCGTGTGAGCAGATGCCACTGTTCATTCTGTGCTGTGTTGCTGCGAGAAGGGAGCAGGCTCTGGACTGATTCCATTCAAATGCTTTTCCTGTATGAGTGTTAGCAGTGAAAGCAACGATGGAGGCACCAATGTAAAGGTGATTGTGTGCTGAACAGGTCCAGCACCAGCTTTCAATCCTTGCTCTTCTGCTGTGGGAGCAGATGCCAAACGTTCGTGCTGTACTCACTGTGCTGCTGGGCAGCTGAGAGAGAACACCTGAGAATTTGGATTCAAATGGACTTTTAGGTATGAAACCGAGGAGAGACTGCAATGATGGTGACCCCGTTGCAAAGCTGCTTGTGTGCTGAAGAAGCCCAGCACTAGTTTTCCCTGCTGGTCCTTCTGCTGTGCGAGCAGAATCCACTGTTCATTCTGTGCGGTGTTGCTGCCAGCAGGGAGCAGGCTCTGGACTGATTCCATTCAAATGCTTTTCCTGTATGAGTGTTAGCAGTGAAAGCAACGATGGAGGCACCAATGTAAAGGTGTTTGTGTGCTGAACAGGTCCAGCACCAGCTTTCAATCCTGGCTCTTCTGCTGTGGGAGCAGATGCCAAACGTTCGTGCTGTACTCACTGTGCTGCTGGGCAGCTGAGACCACCTGAGAATTTGGATTCAAATGGACTTTTAGGTATGAAACCGAGGAGAGACTGCAATGATGGTGAGCCCGTTGCAAAGATGCTTGTGTGCTGAAGAAGCCCAGCACTAACTTTCCCTGCTGGTCCTTCTGCCGTGTGAGCAAATGCCACTGTTGATTCTGTGCTGACTGTGTTGCTGCGCAGCAGAGAGCAGGCTCTGGACTGATTCCATTCAAATGCTTTTCCTGTATGAAAGTGAGCAGTGAAAGCAACGATGGAGGCACCAATGTAAAGGGGATTGTGTGCTGAACAGGTCCAGCACCAGCTTCCAATCCTTGCTCTTCTGCTGTGGGAGCAGAGGCCAAACGTTCGTGCTGTACTCACTGTGCTGCTGGGCAGCTGAGAGAGACCACCTGAGAATTTGGATTCAAATGGACTTTTAGGTATGAAACCGAGGAGAGACTGCAATGATGGTGACCCCGTTGCAAAGCTGCTTGTGTGCTGAAGAGACACAGCCCTATCTTTCCCTGCTGGTCCTTCTGCCGTGTGAGCAGATGCCACTGTTCATTCTGTGCTGTGTTGCTGCGAGAAGGGAGCAGGCTCTGGACTGATTCCATTCAAATGCTTTTCCTGCATGAGTGTTAGCAGTGAAAGCAACGATGGAGGCACCAATGTAAAGGTGATTGTGTGCTGAACAGGTCCAGCACCAGCTTTCAATCCTTGCTCTTCTGCTGTGGGAGCAGATGCCAAACGTTCGTGCTGTACTCACTGTGCTGCTGGGCAGCTGAGAGAGACCACCTGAGAATTTGGATTCAAATGGACTTTTAGGTATGAAACCGAGGAGAGACTGCAATGATGGTGACCCCGTTGCAAAGCTGCTTGTGTGCTGAAGAAGCCCAGCACTAGCTTTCCCTGCTGGTCCTTCTGCTGTGCGAGGAGAATCCACTGTTCATTCTGTGCGGTGTTGCTGCCAGCAGGGAGCAGGCTCTCGACTGATTCCATTCAAATGCTTTTCCTGTATGAGTGTTAGCAGTGAAAGCAACGACGGAGGCACCAATGTAAAGGGGATTGTGTGCTGAACAGGTCCAGCACCAGCTTTCAATCCTTGCTCTTCTGCTGTGGGAGCAGATGCCAAACGTTCGTGCTGTACTCACTGTGCTGCTGGGCAGCTGAGACCACCTGAGAATTTGGATTCAAATGGACTTTTAGGTATGAAACCGAGGAGAGACTGCAATGATGGTGACCCCGTTGCAAAGATGCTTGTGTGCTGAAGAAGCCCGGCACTAGCTTTCCCTGCTGGTCCTTCTGCCGTGTGAGCAGATGCCACTGTTCATTCTGTGCTGACTGTGTTGCTGCGCAGCAGAGAGCAGGCTCTGGACTGATTCCATTCAAATGCTTTTCCTGTATGAAAGTGAGCAGTGAAAGCAACGATGGAGGCACCAATGTAAAGGGGATTGTGTGCTGAACAGGTCCAGCACCAGCTTCCAATCCTGGCTCTTCTGCTGTGGGAGCAGAGGCCAAACGTTCGTGCTGTACTCACTGTGCTGCTGGGCAGCTGAGAGAGACCACCTGAGAATTTGGATTCAAATGGACTTTTAGGTATGAAACCGAGGAGAGACTGCAATGATGGTGACCCCGTTGCAAAGCTCCTTGTGTGCTGAAGAGACACAGCCCTATTTTCTCTGCTGGTCCTTCTGCCGTGTGAGCAGATGCCACTGTTCATTCTGTGCTGTGTTGCTGCGAGAAGGGAGCAGGCTCTGGACTGATTCCATTCAAATGCTTTTCCTGTATGAGTGTTAGCAGTGAAAGCAACGATGGAGGCACCAATGTAAAGGGGATTGTGTGCTGAACAGGTCCAGCACCAGCTTCCAATCCTGGCTCTTCTGCTGTGGGAGCAGAGGCCAAACGTTCGTGCTGTACTCACTGTGCTGCTGGGCAGCTGAGAGAGACCACCTGAGAATTTGGATTCAAATGGACTTTTAGGTATGAAACCGAGGAGAGACTGCAATGATGGTGACCTCGTTGCAAAGCTGCTTGTGTGCTGATGAAGCCCAGCACTAGCTTTCCCTGCTGGTCCTTCTGCCGTGGGAGCAGATGCCACTGTTCATTCTGTGCTGACTGTGTTGCTGCGCAGCAGAGAGCAGCCTCTGGACTGATTCCATTCAAATGCTTTTAGTATATGAAAGTGAGCAGTGAAAGCAACAATGAAGGCACCAATGTAAAGGGGATTGTGTGCTGAACAGGTCCAGCACCAGCTTTCAATCCTTGCTCTTCTGCTGTGGTAGCAGATGCCAATTGTTCGTGCTGTACTCACTGTGCTGCTGGGCAGCTGAGACCACCTGAGAATTTGGATTCAAATGGACTTTTAGGTATGAAACCGAGGAGAGACTGCAATGATGGTGACACCGTTGCAAAGCTTCTTGTGTGCTGAAGAGGCCCAGCACTAGCTTTCCCTGATGATCCTTCTCCCGTGTGAGCAGATGCCACTGTTCATTCTGTGCTGACTGTGTTGCTGCGCAGCACAGAGCAGGCTCTGGACTGATTCCATTCAAATGCTTTTCCTGTATGAAAGTGAGCAGTGAAAGCAACGATGGAGGCACCAATGTAAAGGGGATTGTGTGCTGAACAGGTCCAGCACCAGCTTTCAATCCTTGCTGTTCTGCTGTGGGAGCAGATGCCAAATGTTCGTGCTGTACTCACTGTGCTGCTGGGCAGCTGAGACCACCTGAGAATTTGGATTCAAATGGACTTTTAGGTATGAAACCGAGGAGAGACGGCAATGATGGTGACCCTGTTGCAAAGCTGCTTGTGTGCTGAAGAGACAGAGCACTAGCTTTCACTGATGATCCTTCTCCCGTGTGAGCAGATGCCACAGTTCATTCTGTGCTGACTGTGTTGCGGCGCAGCAGAGAGCAGGCTCTGGACTGATTCCATTCAAATGCTTTTCCTGTATGAAAGTGAGCAGTGAAAGCAACGATGGAGGCACCAATGTAAAGGGGATTGTGTGCTGAACAGGTCCAGCACCAGCTTTCAATCCTTGCTCTTCTGCTGTGGGAGCAGATGCCAAACGTTCGTGCTGTACTCACTGTGCTGCTGGGCAGCTGAGACCACCTGAGAATTTGGATTCAAATGTACTCTTAGGTATGAAACCGAGGAGAGACTGCAATGATGGTGACCCTGTTGCAAAGCTGCTTGTGTGCTGAAGAGACACAGCCCTAGCTTTCCCTGCTGGTCCTTCTGCCGTGTGAGCAGATGCCACTGTTCATTCTGTGCTGTGTTGCTGCCAGCAGAGAGCAGGCTCTGGACTGATTCCATTCAAATGCTTTTCCTGTATGAAAGTGAGCAGTGAAAGCAACGATGGAGGCACCAATGTAAAGGGATTGTGTGCTGAACAGGTCCAGCACCAGCTTTCAATCCTGGCTCTTCTGCTGTGGGAGCAGATGCCAAACGTTCGTGCTGTACTCACGGTGCTGCTGGGCAGCTGAGCGACACCACCTGAGAATTTGGATTCAAATGGACTTTTAGGTATGAAACCGAGGAGAGACTGCAATGATGGTGACACCGTTGCAAATCTGCTTCTGTGCTGAAGAGGCCCAGCCCTAGCTTTCCCTGCTGGTCCTTCTGCCGTGTGAGCAGATGCCCCTGTTCATTCTGTGCTGTGTTGCTGCCAGCAGGGAGCAGGCTCTGGACTGATTCCATTCAAATGCTTTTCCTGTATGAGTGTTAGCAGTGAAAGCAACGATGGAGGCACCAATGTAAAGGTGATTGTGTGCTGAACAGGTCCAGCACCAGCTTTCAATCCTGGCTCTTCTGCTGTGGGAGCAGAGGCCAAACGTTCGTGCTGTACTCACTGTGCTGCTGGGCCGCTGAGAGGGACCACCTGAGAATTGGGATTCAAATGGACTTTTAGGTATGAAACCGAGGAGAGACTGCAATGATGGTGACCCCCTTGCAAAGCTGCTTGTGTGCTGAAGAGACTCAGCACTAGCTTTCCCTGATGATCCTTCTCCCGTGTGAGCAGAATCCACTGTTCATTCTGTGCTGACTGTGTTGCTGCGCAGCAGAGAGCAGCCTCTGGACTGATTCCATTCAAATGCTTTTCCTGTATGAAAGTGAGCAGTGAAAGCAACGATGGAGGCACCAATGTAAAGGGGATTGTGTGCTGAACAGGTCCAGCACCAGCTTTCAATCTTTGCTCTTCTGCTGTGGGAGCAGATGCCAAACGTTCATGCTGTACTCACTGTGCTGCTGGGCAGCTGAGACCACCTGAGAATTTGGATTCAAATGGACTTTTAGGTATGAAACCGAGGAGAGACTGCAATGATGGTGACCCCGTTGCAAAGCTGCTTGTGTGCTGAATAAGCCCAGCACTAGCTTTCCCTGCTGGTCCTTCTGCCGTGTGAGCAGATGCCACTGTTCATTCTGTGCTGACTGTGTTGCTGCGCAGCAGAGATCCGGCTCTGGACTGATTCCATTCAAATGCTTTTCCTGTATGGATGTGAGCAGTGAAAGCAACGATGGATGAACCAATGTAAAGGTGATTGTGTGCTGAACAGGTCCAGCACCAGCTTTCAATCCTGGCTCTTCTGCTGTGGGAGCAGATGCCAAACGTTCGTGCTGTACTAACTGAGCTGCTGGGCAGCTGAGAGACACCACCTGAGAATTTGGATTCAAATGGACTTTTAGGTATGAAACCGAGGAGAGACTGCAATGATGGTGACCCCGTTGCAAAGCTGCTTGTGTGCTGAAGAGACACAGCACTACCTTTCCCTGCTGGTCCTACTGCCGTGTGAGCAGATGCCACTGTTCATTCTGTGCTGACTGTGTTGCTGCCAGCAGGGAGCAGGCTCTGGACTGATTCCATTCAAATGCTTTTCCTGTATGAGTGTTAGCAGTGAAAGCAACGATGGAGGCAGCAATGTAAAGGTGATTGTGTGCTGAACAGGTCCAGCACCAGCTTTCAATCCTGGCTCTTCTGCTGTGGGAGCAGAGGCCAAAAGTTAGTTCTGTACTCACTGTGCTGCCGGGCAGCTGAGACCACCTGAGAATTTGGATTCAAATGGACTTTTAGGTATGAAACCGAGGAGAGACTGCAATGATGGCGACCCCGTTGCAAAGCTGCTTGTGTGCTGAAGAGACACAGCACTAGCTTTCCCTGATGATCCTTCTCCCGTGTGAGGAAATGCCACTGTTCATTCTGCGCTGTGTTGCTGCGCAGCAGAGAGCAGGCTCTGGACTGATTCCATTCAAATGCTTTTCCTGTATGAAAGTGAGCAGTGAAAGCAATGATGGATGCACCAATGTAAAGGAGATTGTGTGCTGAACAGGTCCAGCACCAGCTTTCAATCCTGGCTCTTCTGCTGTGGGAGCAGAGGCCAAACGTTCGTGCTGTACTCACTGTGCTGCTGGGCAGCTGAGACCACCTGAGAATTTGGATTCAAATGGACTTTTAGGTATGAAACCGAGGAGAGACTGCAATGATGGTGACCCCGTTGCAAAGCTGCTTGTGTGCTGAAGAGACACAGCCCTAGCTTTCCCTGCTGGTCCTTCTGCCATGTGAGCAGATGCCACTGTTCATTCTGTGCTGTCTTGCGTCCAGCAGAGAGCAGGCTCTGGACTGATTCTATTCAAATGCTTTTCCTGTATGAGTGTTAGCAGTGAAAGCAACGATGGAGGCACCAATGTAAAGGTGATTGTGTGCTGAACAGGTCCAGCACCAGCTTTCAATCCTTGCTCTTCTGCTGTGGGAGCAGATGCCAAACATTCGTGCTGTACTCACTGTGCTGCTGGGCAGCTGAGACCACCTGAGGATTTGGATTCAAATGGACTTTTAGGTATGAAACCGAGGAGAGACTGCAATGATGGTGACCCCGTTGCAAAGCTGCTTGTGTGCTGAAGAGGCCCAGCACTAGCTTTCCCTGATGATCCTTCTCCCGTGTGAGCAGATGCCACTGTTCATTCTGTGCTGACTGTGTTGCTGCGCAGCAGAGAGCAGGCTCTGGACTGATTCCATTCAAATGCTTTTCCTGTATGAAAGTGAGCAGTGAAAGCAACGATGGAGGCACCAATGTAAAGGGGATTGTGTGCTGAACAGGTCCAGCACCAGCTTCCAATCCTGGCTCTTCTGCTGTGGGATCAGAGGCCAAACGTTCGTGCTGTACTCACTGTGCTGCTGGGCAGCTGAGAGAGACCACCTGAGAATTTGGATTCAAATGGACTTTTAGGTATGAAACCGAGGAGAGACTGCAATGATGGTGACCCCGTTGCAAAGCTGCTTGTGTGCTGAAGAAGCCCAGCACTAGCTTTCCCTGCTGGTCCTTCTGCCGTGTGAGCAGATGCCACTGTTCATTCTGGGCTGTGTTGCTGCCAGCAGGGAGCAGGCTCTGGACTGATTCAATTCAATTTTTTTTCCTGTATGAATTTTAGCAGTGAAAGCAACGATGGAGGCACCAATGTAAAGGGGATTGTGTGCTGAACAGGTCCAGCACCAGCTTTCAATCCTGGCTCTTCTGCTGTGGGAGCAGATGCCAAACGTTCGTGCTGTACTCACTGTGCTGCTGGGCAGCAGAGACCACCTGAGAATTTGGATTCAAATGGACTTTTAGGTATGAAACCGAGGAGAGACTGCAATGATGGTGACCCCGTTGCAAAGCTCCTTGTGTGCTGAAGAAGCCCAGCACTAGCATTCCCTGCTGGTCCTTCTGCTGTGCGAGCAGAATCCACTGTTCATTCTGTGCGGTGTTGCTGCCAGCAGGGAGCTGGCTCTGGACTGATTCCATTCAAATGCTTTTCCTGTATGAAAGTGAGCAGTGAAAGCAACGATGGAGGCACCAATGTAAAGGTGATTGTGTGCTGAACAGGTCCAGCACCAGCTTTCAATCCTTGCTCTTCTGCTGTGGGAGCAGATGCCAAACGTTCGTGCTGTACTCACTGTGCTGCTGGGCAGCTGAGACCACCTGAGAATTTGGATTCAAATGGACTTTTAGGTATGAAACCGAGGAGAGACTGCAATGATGGTGACCCCGTTGCAAAGCTGCTTGTGTGCTGAAGAAGCCCAGCACTAGCTTTCCCTGCTGGTCCTTCTGCCGTGTGAGCAAATGCCACTGTTGATTCTGTGCTGACTGTGTTGCTGCGCAGCAGAGAGCAGGCTCTGGGCTGATTCCATTCAAATGCTTTTCCTGTATGAAAGTGAGCAGTGAAAGCAACGATGGAGGCACCAATGTAAAGGGGATTGTGTGCTGAACAGGTCCAGCACCAGCTTTCAATCCTTGCTCGTCTGGTGTGGGAGCAGAGGCCAAACGTTCGTGCTGTACTCACTGTGCTGCTGGGCAGCTGAGAGAGACCACCTGAGAATTTGGATTCAAATGGACTTTTAGGTATGAAACCGAGGAGAGACTGCAATGATGGTGACCCCGTTGCAAAGCTGCTTGTGTGCTGAAGAAGCCCAGCACTAGCTTTCCCTGCTGGTCCTTCTGCCGTGTGAGCAAATGCCACTGTTGATTCTGTGCTGACTGTGTTGCTGCGCAGCAGAGAGCAGGCTCTGGGCTGATTCCATTCAAATGCTTTTCCTGTATGAAAGTGAGCAGTGAAAGCAACGATGGAGGCACCAATGTAAAGGGGATTGTGTGCTGAACAGGTCCAGCACCAGCTTTCAATCCTTGCTCGTCTGGTGTGGGAGCAGAGGCCAAACGTTCGTGCTGTACTCACTGTGCTGCTGGGCAGCTGAGAGAGACCACCTGAGAATTTGGATTCAAATGGACTTTTAGGTATGAAACCGAGGAGAGACTGCAATGATGGTGACCCCGTTGCAAAGCTGCTTGTGTGCTGAAGAAGCCCAGCACTAGCTTTCCCTGCTGGTCCTTCTGCTGTGCGAGCAGAATCCACTGTTCATTCTGTGCTGACTGTGTTGCTGCGCAGCAGAGAGCAGGCTCTGGACTGATTCCATTCAAATGCTTTTCCTGTATGAAAGTGAGCAGTGAAAGCAACGATGGAGGCACCAATGTAAAGGTGATTGTGTGCTGAACAGGTCCAGCACCAGCTTCCAATCCTTGCTCTTCTGCTGTGGGAGCAGATGCCAAACGTTCGTGCTGTACTCACTGTGCTGCTGGGCAGCTGAGAGAGACCATCTGAGAATTTGGATTCAAATGGACTTTTAGGTATGAAACCGAGGAGAGACTGCAATGATGGTGACCCCGTTGCAAAGCTGCTTGTGTGCTGAAGAGACACAGCCCTAGCTTTCCCTGCTGGTCCTTCTGCCATGTGAGCAGATGCCACTGTTCATTCTGTGCTGTGTTGCTGCCAGCAGAGAGCAGGCTCTGGACTGATTCTATTCAAATGCTTTTCCTGTATGAGTGTTAGCAGTGAAAGCAACGATGGAGGCACCAATGTAAAGGTGATTGTGTGCTGAACAGGTCCAGCACCAGCTTTCAATCCTTGCTCTTCTGCTGTGGGAGCAGATGCCAAACATTCGTGCTGTACTCACTGTGCTGCTGGGCAGCTGAGACCACCTGAGGATTTGGATTCAAATGGACTTTTAGGTATGAAACCGAGGAGAGACTGCAATGATGGTGACCCCGTTGCAAAGCTGCTTGTGTGCTGAAGAGGCCCAGCACTAGCTTTCCCTGATGATCCTTCTCCCGTGTGAGCAGATGCCACTGTTCATTCTGTGCTGACTGTGTTGCTGCGCAGCAGAGAGCAGGCTCTGGACTGATTCCATTCAAATGCTTTTCCTGTATGAAAGTGAGCAGTGAAAGCAACGATGGAGGCACCAATGTAAAGGGGATTGTGTGCTGAACAGGTCCAGCACCAGCTTCCAATCCTGGCTCTTCTGCTGTGGGATCAGAGGCCAAACGTTCGTGCTGTACTCACTGTGCTGCTGGGCAGCTGAGAGAGACCACCTGAGAATTTGGATTCAAATGGACTTTTAGGTATGAAACCGAGGAGAGACTGCAATGATGGTGACCCCGTTGCAAAGCTGCTTGTGTGCTGAAGAAGCCCAGCACTAGCTTTCCCTGCTGGTCCTTCTGCCGTGTGAGCAGATGCCACTGTTCATTCTGGGCTGTGTTGCTGCCAGCAGGGAGCAGGCTCTGGACTGATTCAATTCAATTTTTTTTCCTGTATGAATTTTAGCAGTGAAAGCAACGATGGAGGCACCAATGTAAAGGGGATTGTGTGCTGAACAGGTCCAGCACCAGCTTTCAATCCTGGCTCTTCTGCTGTGGGAGCAGATGCCAAACGTTCGTGCTGTACTCACTGTGCTGCTGGGCAGCAGAGACCACCTGAGAATTTGGATTCAAATGGACTTTTAGGTATGAAACCGAGGAGAGACTGCAATGATGGTGACCCCGTTGCAAAGCTCCTTGTGTGCTGAAGAAGCCCAGCACTAGCATTCCCTGCTGGTCCTTCTGCTGTGCGAGCAGAATCCACTGTTCATTCTGTGCGGTGTTGCTGCCAGCAGGGAGCTGGCTCTGGACTGATTCCATTCAAATGCTTTTCCTGTATGAAAGTGAGCAGTGAAAGCAACGATGGAGGCACCAATGTAAAGGTGATTGTGTGCTGAACAGGTCCAGCACCAGCTTTCAATCCTTGCTCTTCTGCTGTGGGAGCAGATGCCAAACGTTCGTGCTGTACTCACTGTGCTGCTGGGCAGCTGAGACCACCTGAGAATTTGGATTCAAATGGACTTTTAGGTATGAAACCGAGGAGAGACTGCAATGATGGTGACCCCGTTGCAAAGCTGCTTGTGTGCTGAAGAAGCCCAGCACTAGCTTTCCCTGCTGGTCCTTCTGCCGTGTGAGCAAATGCCACTGTTGATTCTGTGCTGACTGTGTTGCTGCGCAGCAGAGAGCAGGCTCTGGGCTGATTCCATTCAAATGCTTTTCCTGTATGAAAGTGAGCAGTGAAAGCAACGATGGAGGCACCAATGTAAAGGGGATTGTGTGCTGAACAGGTCCAGCACCAGCTTTCAATCCTTGCTCGTCTGGTGTGGGAGCAGAGGCCAAACGTTCGTGCTGTACTCACTGTGCTGCTGGGCAGCTGAGAGAGACCACCTGAGAATTTGGATTCAAATGGACTTTTAGGTATGAAACCGAGGAGAGACTGCAATGATGGTGACCCCGTTGCAAAGCTGCTTGTGTGCTGAAGAAGCCCAGCACTAGCTTTCCCTGCTGGTCCTTCTGCCGTTTGAGCAAATGCCACTGTTGATTCTGTGCTGACTGTGTTGCTGCGCAGCAGAGAGCAGGCTCTGGGCTGATTCCATTCAAATGCTTTTCCTGTATGAAAGTGAGCAGTGAAAGCAACGATGGAGGCACCAATGTAAAGGGGATTGTGTGCTGAACAGGTCCAGCACCAGCTTTCAATCCTTGCTCGTCTGGTGTGGGAGCAGAGGCCAAACGTTCGTGCTGTACTCACTGTGCTGCTGGGCAGCTGAGAGAGACCACCTGAGAATTTGGATTCAAATGGACTTTTAGGTATGAAACCGAGGAGAGACTGCAATGATGGTGACCCCGTTGCAAAGCTGCTTGTGTGCTGAAGAAGCCCAGCACTAGCTTTCCCTGCTGGTCCTTCTGCTGTGCGAGCAGAATCCACTGTTCATTCTGTGCTGACTGTGTTGCTGCGCAGCAGAGAGCAGGCTCTGGACTGATTCCATTCAAATGCTTTTCCTGTATGAAAGTGAGCAGTGAAAGCAACGATGGAGGCACCAATGTAAAGGTGATTGTGTGCTGAACAGGTCCAGCACCAGCTTCCAATCCTTGCTCTTCTGCTGTGGGAGCAGATGCCAAACGTTCGTGCTGTACTCACTGTGCTGCTGGGCAGCTGAGAGAGACCATCTGAGAATTTGGATTCAAATGGACTTTTAGGTATGAAACCGAGGAGAGACTGCAATGATGGTGACCCCGTTGCAAAGCTGCTTGTGTGCTGAAGAGACACAGCCCTAGCTTTCCCTGCTGGTCCTTCTGCCATGTGAGCAGATGCCACTGTTCATTCTGTGCTGTGTTGCTGCCAGCAGAGAGCAGGCTCTGGACTGATTCTATTCAAATGCTTTTCCTGTATGAGTGTTAGCAGTGAAAGCAACGATGGAGGCACCAATGTAAAGGTGATTGTGTGCTGAACAGGTCCAGCACCAGCTTTCAATCCTTGCTCTTCTGCTGTGGGAGCAGATGCCAAACATTCGTGCTGTACTCACTGTGCTGCTGGGCAGCTGAGACCACCTGAGGATTTGGATTCAAATGGACTTTTAGGTATGAAACCGAGGAGAGACTGCAATGATGGTGACCCCGTTGCAAAGCTGCTTGTGTGCTGAAGAGGCCCAGCACTAGCTTTCCCTGATGATCCTTCTCCCGTGTGAGCAGATGCCACTGTTCATTCTGTGCTGACTGTGTTGCTGCGCAGCAGAGAGCAGGCTCTGGACTGATTCCATTCAAATGCTTTTCCTGTATGAAAGTGAGCAGTGAAAGCAACGATGGAGGCACCAATGTAAAGGGGATTGTGTGCTGAACAGGTCCAGCACCAGCTTCCAATCCTGGCTCTTCTGCTGTGGGATCAGAGGCCAAACGTTCGTGCTGTACTCACTGTGCTGCTGGGCAGCTGAGAGAGACCACCTGAGAATTTGGATTCAAATGGACTTTTAGGTATGAAACCGAGGAGAGACTGCAATGATGGTGACCCCGTTGCAAAGCTGCTTGTGTGCTGAAGAAGCCCAGCACTAGCTTTCCCTGCTGGTCCTTCTGCCGTGTGAGCAGATGCCACTGTTCATTCTGGGCTGTGTTGCTGCCAGCAGGGAGCAGGCTCTGGACTGATTCAATTCAATTTTTTTTCCTGTATGAATTTTAGCAGTGAAAGCAACGATGGAGGCACCAATGTAAAGGGGATTGTGTGCTGAACAGGTCCAGCACCAGCTTTCAATCCTGGCTCTTCTGCTGTGGGAGCAGATGCCAAACGTTCGTGCTGTACTCACTGTGCTGCTGGGCAGCAGAGACCACCTGAGAATTTGGATTCAAATGGACTTTTAGGTATGAAACCGAGGAGAGACTGCAATGATGGTGACCCCGTTGCAAAGCTCCTTGTGTGCTGAAGAAGCCCAGCACTAGCATTCCCTGCTGGTCCTTCTGCTGTGCGAGCAGAATCCACTGTTCATTCTGTGCGGTGTTGCTGCCAGCAGGGAGCTGGCTCTGGACTGATTCCATTCAAATGCTTTTCCTGTATGAAAGTGAGCAGTGAAAGCAACGATGGAGGCACCAATGTAAAGGTGATTGTGTGCTGAACAGGTCCAGCACCAGCTTTCAATCCTTGCTCTTCTGCTGTGGGAGCAGATGCCAAACGTTCGTGCTGTACTCACTGTGCTGCTGGGCAGCTGAGACCACCTGAGAATTTGGATTCAAATGGACTTTTAGGTATGAAACCGAGGAGAGACTGCAATGATGGTGACCCCGTTGCAAAGCTGCTTGTGTGCTGAAGAAGCCCAGCACTAGCTTTCCCTGCTGGTCCTTCTGCCGTGTGAGCAAATGCCACTGTTGATTCTGTGCTGACTGTGTTGCTGCGCAGCAGAGAGCAGGCTCTGGACTGATTCCATTCAAATGCTTTTCCTGTATGAAAGTGAGCAGTGAAAGCAACGATGGAGGCACCAATGTAAAGGGGATTGTGTGCTGAACAGGTCCAGCACCAGCTTTCAATCCTTGCTCGTCTGGTGTGGGAGCAGAGGCCAAACGTTCGTGCTGTACTCACTGTGCTGCTGGGCAGCTGAGAGAGACCACCTGAGAATTTGTATTCAAATGGACTTTTAGGTATGAAACCGAGGAGAGACTGCAATGATGGTGACCCCGTTGCAAAGCTGCTTGTGTGCTGAAGAAGCCCAGCACTAGCTTTCCCTGCTGGTCCTTCTGCTGTGCGAGCAGAATCCACTGTTCATTCTGTGCTGACTGTGTTGCTGCGCAGCAGAGAGCAGGCTCTGGACTGATTCCATTCAAATGCTTTTCCTGTATGAAAGTGAGCAGTGAAAGCAACGATGGAGGCACCAATGTAAAGGGGATTGTGTGCTGAACAGGTCCAGCACCAGCTTCCAATCCTGGCTCTTCTGCTGTGGGAGCAGAGGCCAAACGTTCGTGCTGTACTCACTGTGCTGCTGGGCAGCTGAGAGAGACCACCTGAGAATTTGGATTCAAATGGACTTTTAGGTATGAAACCGAGGAGAGACTGCAATGATGGTGACCCCGTTGCAAAGCTGCTTGTGTGCTGAAGAAGCCCAGCACTAGCTTTCCCTGCTGGTCCTTCTGCCGAGTGAGCAGATGCCACTGTTCATTCTGTGCTGACTGTGTTGCTGCGCAGCAGAGAGCAGGCTCTGGACTGATTCCATTCAAATGCTTTTCCTGTATGAAAGTGAGCAGTGAAAGCAACGATGGAGGCACCAATGTAAAGGTGATTGTGTGCTGAACAGGTCCAGCACCAGCTTCCAATCCTTGCTCTTCTGCTGTGGGAGCAGATGCCAAACGTTCGTGCTGTACTCACTGGGCTGCTGGGCAGCTGAGAGAGACCATCTGAGAATTTGGATTCAAATGGACTTTTAGGTATGAAACCGAGGAGAGACTGCAATGATGGTGACCCCGTTGCAAAGCTGCTTGTGTGCTGAAGAGACACAGCCCTAGCTTTCCCTGCTGGTCCTTCTGCCATGTGAGCAGATGCCACTGTTCATTCTGTGCTGTGTTGCTGCCAGCAGAGAGCAGGCTCTGGACTGATTCTATTCAAATGCTTTTCCTGTATGAGTGTTAGCAGTGAAAGCAACGATGGAGGCACCAATGTAAAGGTGATTGTGTGCTGAACAGGTCCAGCACCAGCTTTCAATCCTTGCTCTTCTGCTGTGGGAGCAGATGCCAAACATTCGTGCTGTACTCACTGTGCTGCTGGGCAGCTGAGACCACCTGAGGATTTGGATTCAAATGGACTTTTAGGTATGAAACCGAGGAGAGACTGCAATGATGGTGACCCCGTTGCAAAGCTGCTTGTGTGCTGAAGAGGCCCAGCACTAGCTTTCCCTGATGATCCTTCTCCCGTGTGAGCAGATGCCACTGTTCATTCTGTGCTGACTGTGTTGCTGTGCAGCTGAGAGCAGGCTCTGGACAGATTCCATTTAAATGCTTTTCCTGTATGAGTGTTAGCAGAGAAAGCAACGATGGAGGCACCAATGTAAAGGTGATTGTGTGCTGAACAGGTCCAGCACCAGCTTTCAATCCTTGCTCTTCTGCTGTGGGAGCAGATGCCAAACGTTCGTGCTGTACTCACTGTGCTGCTGGGCAGCTGAGAGAGACCACCTGAGAATTTGGATTCAAATGGACTTTTAGGTATGAAACCGAGGAGAGACTGCAATGATGGTGACCCCGTTGCAAAGCTGCTTGTGTGCTGAAGAAGCCCAGCACTAGCTTTCCCTGCTGGTCCTTCTGCTGTGCGAGCAGAATCCACTGTTCATTCTGTGCTGACTGTGTTGCTGCGCAGCAGAGAGCAGGCTCTGGACTGATTCCATTCAAATGCTTTTCCTGTATGAAAGTGAGCAGTGAAAGCAACGATGGAGGCACCAATGTAAAGGGGATTGTGTGCTGAACAGGTCCAGCACCAGCTTCCAATCCTGGCTCTTCTGCTGTGGGAGCAGAGGCCAAACGTTCGTGCTGTACTCACTGTGCTGCTGGGCAGCTGAGAGAGACCACCTGAGAATTTGGATTCAAATGGGCTTTTCGGTATGAAACCGAGGAGAGACTGCAATGATGGTGACCCCGTTGCAAAGCTGCTTGTGTGCTGAAGAGACACAGCCCTATCTTTCCCTGCTGGTCCTTCTGCCGTGTGAGCAGATGCCACTGTTCATTCTGTGCTGTGTTGCTGATGGCAGGGAGCAGGTACTGGACTGATATCATTCAAATGCTTTTCCTGTATGAGTGTTAGCAGTGAAAGCAAGGATGGAGGCCCCATTGTAAAGGGGATTGTGTGCTGAACAGGTCCAGCACCAGCTTTCAATCCTGGCTCTTCTGCTGTGGGAGCAGATGCCAAACGTTCGTGCTGTACTCACTGTGCTGCTGGGCAGCTGAGAGAGACCACCTGAGAATTTGGATTCAAAAGGACTTTTAGGTATGAAACCGAGGAGAGACTGCAATGATGGTGACCACGTTGCAAAGCTGCTTGTGTGCTGAAGAAGCAGAGCACTAGCTTTCCCTGATGATGCTTCTGCCGTGTGAGCAGATGCCACTGTTCATTCTGTGCTGACTGTGTTGCTGCGCAGCAGAGAGCAGGCTCTGGACTGATTCCATTCAAATGCTTTTCCTGTATGAAAGTCAGTAGTGAAAGCAACGATGGAGGCACCAATGTAAAGGGGATTGTGTGCTGAACAGGTCCAGCACCAGCTTTCAATCCTGGCTCTTCTGCTGTGGGAGCAGATGCCAAACGTTCGTGCTGTACTCACTGTGCTGCTGGGCAGCTGAGAGAGACCACCTGAGAATTTGGATTCAAATGGACTTTTAGGTATGAAACCGAGGAGAGACTGCAATGATGGTGACCCCGTTGCAAAGCTCCTTGTGTGCTGAAGAAGCCCAGCACTAGCTTTCCCTGCTGGTCCTTCTGCTGTGGGAGCAGAATCCACTGTTCATTCTGTGCGGTGTTGCTGCCAGCAGGGAGCAGGCTCTGGACTGATTCTATTCAAATGCTTTTCCTGTATGAGTGTTAGCAGTGAAAGCAACGACGGAGGCACCAATGTAAAGGTGACTGTGTGCTGAACAGGTCCAGCACCAGCTTTCAATCCTTGCTCTTCTGCTGTGGGAGCAGAGGCCAAACGTTCGTGCTGTACTCACTGTGCTGCTGGGCAGCTGAGAGAGACCACCTGAGAATTTGGATTCAAATGGACTTTTAGGTATGAAACCGAGGAGAGACTGCAATGATGGTGACCCCGTTGCAAAGCTGCTTGTGTGCTGAAGAAGCCCAGCACTAGCTTTCCCTGCTGGTCCTTCTGCCGTGTGAGCAAATGCCACTGTTGATTCTGTGCTGACTGTGTTGCTGCGCAGCAGAGAGCAGGCTCTGGACTGATTCCATTCAAATGCTTTTCCTGTATGAAAGTGAGCAGTGAAAGCAACGATGGAGGCACCAATGTAAAGGGGATTGTGTGCTGAACAGGTCCAGCACCAGCTTCCAATCCTTGCTCTTCTGCTGTGGGAGCAGAGGCCAAACGTTCGTGCTGTACTCACTGTGCTGCTGGGCAGCTGAGAGAGACCACCTGAGAATTTGGATTCAAATGGACTTTTAGGTATGAAACCGAGGAGAGACTGCAATGATGGTGACCCCGTTGCAAAGCTGCTTGTGTGCTGAAGAAGCCCAGCACTAGCTTTCCCTGCTGGTCCTTCTGCCGTGTGAGCAGATGCCACTGTTCATTCTGTGATGTCTGTGTTCCTGCGCAGGAGAGAGCAGGCTCTGGACTGATTCCATTCAAATGCTTTTCCTGTATGAGTGTGAGCAGTGAAAGCAACGATGGAGGCACCAATGTAAAGGTGATTGTTTGCTGAACAGGTCCAGCACCAGCTTTCAATGCTGGCTCTTCTGCTGTGGGAGCAGATGCCAAGCGTTCGTGCTGTACTCACTGTGCTGCTGGGCAGCTGAGACCACCTGAGAATTTGGATTCAAATGGACTTTTAGGTATGAAACCGAGGAGAGACTGCAATGATGGTGACCCCGTTGCAAAGCTGCTTGTGTGCTGAAGAAGCCCAGCCCTAGCTTTCCCTACTGGTCCTTCTGCTGTGCGAGCAGAATCCACTGTTCATTCTGTGCTGACTGTGTTGCTGCGCAGCAGAGAGCAGGCTCTGGACTGATTCCATTTAAATGCTTTTCCTGTATGAAAGTGAGCAGTGAAAGCAACGATGGAGGCACCAATGTAAAGGGGATTGTGTGCTGAACAGGTCCAGCACCAGCTTTCAATCCTGGCTCTTCTGCTGTGGGAGCAGAGGCCAAACGTTCGTGCTGTACTCACTGTGCTGCTGGGCAGCTGAGAGAGACCACCTGAGAATTTGGATTCAAATGGACTTTTAGGTATGAAACCGAGGAGAGACTGCAATGATGGTGACCCCGTTGCAAAGCTGCTTGTGTGCTGAAGATGCAGAGCACTAGCTTTCCTTGCTGGTCCTTCTGCCGTGTGAGCAGATGCCACTGTTCATTCTGTGCTGACTGTGTTCCTGCGCAGCAGAGAGCAGCCTCTGGACTGATTCCATTCAAATGCTTTTCCTGTATGAGTGTTAGCAGTGAAAGCAACGATGGAGGCACCAATGTAAAGGGGATTGTGTGCTGAACAGGTCCAGCACCAGCTTTCAATCCTGGCTCTTCTGCTGTGGGAGCAGATGCCAAACGTTCGTGCTGTACTCACTGTGCTGCTGGGCAGCTGAGAGAGACCACCTGAGAATTTGGATTCAAATGGACTTTTAGGTATGAAACCGAGGAGAGACTGCAATGATGGTGACCCCGTTGCAAAGCTGCTTGTGCGCTGAAGGAGCAGAGCACTAGCTTTCCCTGCTGGTCCTTCTGCCGTGTGAGCAGATGCCACTGTTCATTCTGTGCTGTGTTGCTGCCAGCAGAGAGCAGGCTCTGGACTGATTCCATTCAAATGCTTTTCCTGTAGGAAAGTGAGCAGTGAAAGCAACGATGGAGGCACCAATGTAAAGGGGATTGTGTGCTGAACAGGTCCAGCACAAGCTTTCAATCCTGGCTCTTCTGCTGTGGGAGCAGAGGCCAAGATTTCGTGCTGTACTCACTGTGCTGCTGGGCAGCTGAGCGACACCACCTGAGAATTCGGATTCAAATGGACTTTTAGGTATGAAACCGAGGAGAGACTGCAATGATGGGGACACCGTTGCAAATCTGCTTGTGTGCTGAAGAGGCCCAGCACTAGCTTTCCCTGCTGGTCCTTCTGCCGTGTGAGCAGATGCCACTGTTCATTCTGTGCTGTGTTGCTGCCAGCAGGGAGCAGGCTCTGGACTGATTCCATTCAAATGCTTTTCCTGTATGAGTGTTAGCAGTGAAAGCAATGACGGAGGCACCAATGTAAAGGTGATTGTGTGCTGAACAGGTCCAGCACCAGCTTTCAATCCTGGCTCTTCTGCTGTGGGAGCAGAGGCCAAACGTTCGTGCTGTACTCACTGTGCTGCTGGGCAGCTGAGAGAGACCACCTGAGAATTTGGATTCAAATGGACTTTTAGGTATGAAACCGAGGAGAGACTGCAATGATGGTGACCCCGTTGCAAAGCTGCTTGTGTGCTGAAGAGACACAGCCCTAGCTTTCCCTGCTGGTCCTTCTGCCGTGTGAGCAGATGCCAATGTTCATTCTGTGCTGTGTTGCTGCCAGCAGGGAGCAGGCTCTGGACTGATTCTATTCAAATGCTTTTCCTGTATGAGTGTTAGCAGCGAAAGCAACGATGGAGGCACCAATGTAAATGTGATTATATGCTGAACAGGTCCAGCACCAGCTTTCAATCCTGGCTCTTCTGCTGTGGGAGCAGAAGCCAAACGTTCGTGCTGTACTCACTGTGCTGTTGGGCAGCTGAGAGACACCACCTGAGAATTTGGATTCAAATGGACTTTTAGGTATGAAACCGAAGAGAGACTGCAGTGATGGGGACACCGTTGCAAAGCTGCTTCTGTGCTGAAGAGACAGAGCCCTGGCTTTCCCTGCTGGTCCTTTTGCCGTGGGAGCAGATGCCACTGTTCATTCTGTGCTGACTGTGTTGCTGCGCAGCAGAGAGCAGGCTCTGGACTGATTCCATTCAAATGCTTTTCCTGTATGAAAGTGAGCAGTGAAAGCAATGATGGAGGCACCAATGTAAAGGTGATTGTGTGCTGAACAGGTCCAGCACCAGCTTTCAATCCTGGCTCTTCTGCTCTGGGAGCAGAGGCCAAACGTTCGTGCAGTACTAATTGTGCTGCTGGGCAGCTGAGAGACACCACCTGAGAATTTGGATTCAAATGGACTTTTAGGTATGAATCCGAGGAGAGACTGCAATGATGGTGACCCCGTTGCAAAGCTGCTTGTGTGCTGAAGAAGCAGAGCACTAGCTTTCCCTGCTGGTCCTTCTGCCGTGTGAGCAGATGCCACTGTTCATTCTGTGCTGTGTTGGTGCCAGCAGGGAGCAGGCTCTGGACTGATTCTATTCAAATGCTTTTCCTGTATGAAAGTGAGCAGTGAAAGCAAAGATGGAGGCACCAATGTAAAGGTGATTGTGTGCTGAACAGGTCCAGCCCACGCTTTCAATCCTGGCTGTTCTGCTGTGGGTGCAGAGTCCAAACGTTCGTGCTGTACTCACTGTGCTGCTGGGCAGGTGAGAGACACCACCTGAGAATTTGGATTCAAATGGACATTTAGGTATGAAACCGAGGAGAGACTGCAATGATGGTGACCCCGTTGCAAAGCTGCTTGTGTGCTGAAGAAGCAGAGCCCTAGATTTCCCTGCTGGTCCTTCTGCCGTGTGAGCAGGTGCCACTGTTCATTCTGTGCTGACTGTGTTGCTGCGCAGCAGAGAGCAGGCTCTGGACTGAATCCATTCAAATGCTTTTCCTGTATGAAAGTGAGCAGTGAAAGCAACGATGGAGGCACCAATGTAAAGGTGATTGTGTGCTGAACAGGTCTAGCACCAGCTTTCAATCCTTGCTCATCTGCTGTGGGAGCAGATGTGAAGCATTCGTGCTGTACTCACTGTGCTGCTGGGCAGCTGAGAGAGACCACTTGAGAATTTGGATTCAAATGGACTTTTAGGTATGAAACCGAGGAGAGACTGCAATGATGGTGACACCGTTGCAAATCTGCTTGTGTGCTTAAGAGGCCCAGCACTAGCTTTCCCTGCTGGTCCTTCTGCTGTGGGAGCAGATGCCACTGTTCATTCTGAGCTGACTGTATTGCTGCGCAGCAGAGAGCAGGCTCTGGACTGATTCCATTCAAATGCTTTTCCTGTATGAAAGTGAGAAGTGAAAGCAATGATGGAGGCACCGATGCAGAGGTGATTGTGTGCTGAACAGGCTAGGCACCAGCTTTCCCTCATGCCTCTGCTGCTGTGGGAGCAGAGGCCAAACGTTCATGCTGTACTCACTGTGCTGCTGGGCAGCTGAGAGAGACCACCTGAGAATTTGGATTCAAATGGACTTTTAGGTATGAAACCGAGGAGAGACTGCAATGATGGTGACACCGTTGCAAAGCTGACTGTGTGCTGAAGAGGCCCAGCACCAGCTTTCCCTGCTGGTCCTTCTGCTTGGGGAGCAGATGCCACTGTTCTTTCTGTGCTGACTGTGTTGCTGCGCAGCAGAGAGCAGGCTCTGGACTGATTCCATTCAAATGCTTTTCTTGTATGAAAGTGAGCAGTGAAATCAATGATGGAGGCACCGATGCAAAGGTGATTGTATACTGAACAGGTCCAGCACCAGCTTTCAATCCTGGCTTTTCTGCTGTGGGAGCAGAGGCCAAACGTTCGTGCTGTACTCACTGTGCTGCTTGGCTGCTGTGAATGACCACCTGAGAATTTGGATTCAAATGGACTTTTAGGTATGAAACCGAGGAGAGACTGCAATGATGGTGACACCGTTTTAAAGCTGACTGTGTGCGGAAGAGGCCCAGCACCAGCTTTCCCTGCTGGTCCCTGTGCTGTGGGAGCAGATGCCACTGTTCATTCTGTGATGACTCTCTGGCTGAGTAGCAGAATGCAGGCTCTGGACTGATACCATTCAAATGCTTTTCCTGTATGAATGTGAGCAGTGAAAGCAATGATAGAGGCACCGATGCAGAGGTGATTTTGTGCTGAACAGGCCCACCACCATCATTCTTTCCTGGCTCTTCTGCTGTGGGAGCAGAGGCCAAACGTTCGTGCTATACTCACTGTGCTGCTGGGCAGCTGAGAGAGACCACCTGAGAATTTGGATTCAAATGGACTTTTAGGTATGAAACCGAGGAGAGACTGCAATGATGGTGACACCGTTGCAAAGCTGACTGTGTGTTGAAGAGGCCCAGCACCAGCTTTCCATGCTGGTCCTTCTGCTGTGGGAGCAGATGCCACTGTTCATTCTGTGCTGACTGTATAGCTGCGCAGCAGAGAGCAGGCTCTGGACTGATTCCATTCAAATGCTTTTCCTGTATGAAAGTGAGCAGTGAAAGCAACGATGGAGGCACCAATGCAAAGGTGATTGTGTGCTGAGCAGGCCCAGCACCAGCATTCCCTCCTGGCCCTTCTGCTGTGGAAGCAGATGCTGAACGTTCATTCTGTGCTGTCTGTGTTGCTGCGCATCAGAGAGCAGGCTCTGGTCTGATTCCATTCAAATGCTTTTCCTGTATGAAAGTGAGCAGTGAAAGCAATAATGTAGGCACCAATGCAAAGGTGATTGTGTGCTGAACAGGCCCAGCACCAGCTTTCCCTCCTGGCTCTTCTGCTGTGGGAGCAGAGGCGAATCGTTCGTGCTGTACTCACTGTGCTGCTGGGCAGCTGAGAGTGGCCACCTGAGAATTTGGATTCAAATGGACTTTTAGGTATGAAACCGAGGAGAGACTGCAATGATGGCGACACCGTTTCAAAGCTGACTGTGTGCTGAAGAGGCACAGAACCAGGTTTCCCTGCTGGTCCTTCTGCTGTGGGCGCAGATGCCACTGTTCATTCTGTGCTGACTGTCTTTCTGCGCAGCAGAGAGCAGGTTCTGGACTGATTCCATTCAAATGCTTTTCCTGTATGAAAGTGAGCAGTGATAGCAATGATGGAGGCAGCAACGCAGAGGTGATTTTGTGCTGAACAGGCCCAGCACCAGCTTTCAATCCTGGCTCTTCTGCTGTGGGAGAAGAGGCCAAACGTTCGTGCTGTACTCACTGTGCTGCTGGGCAGCTGAGAGAGACCACCTGAGAATTTGGATTCAAATGGACTTTTAGGTATGAAACCGAGTGTCGTGGTTTAAACCCAGTCAGGTAATTCGTTCGCTCACTTCCCCCCCTTTCTTGCCCTCCCCCTGCTCTCGGAGGGACGGAGAGGAGAATCAAAAGAATGCAACTCCCACGGGTTGAGATAAGAACAGTTTAGTAACTAAGGTATAACACAAATCACTACTGCTACCACCAATGATAATAATGATAAAGGAAATAACAAGGGAACAGAATACAACACCTCACCACCCGCTGACCGATAACTCGCCCCCCAAGCCCGACCAAGCTCCGACCGATACCTCCTCCAACCCTGCAGTCTCCCAGCCCTTCCGGCTCACTCCCAGTTACATCCTGGGCATGACGTGCTGTGGTATGGAATACCTCTTTGGTCAGTTTGGGTCAGGTGTCCTGTCTCTGCTTCCTCCTGGCTTCCCCTCCTCCCTGGCAGAGCATGAGGCTCACAAAGTCCTTGGCCAAACCAAAACATCCTTGTTATCAGCTCTGTTCCCGAGCTGAAAGTCAAAACACAGCAGTGCACCAGCTACCAAGAAGGAGAAAAATGACTGCTACTGCTGAACCCAGGACATTATCCACCCCTTATTCCATACCATTCACGTCATGCTCAGATCCCACATTTTCAATATACCATCACTCTTATCTTAGTGCATGGACCAGTCCCTATAAAGCTGCTGAGTCCATCTGGTCCATGATGTCAGTCTCCATCTCTTGTAACAGTCTTCCAGAGCAGGAGAGACTGTGTGCAGTGTTCACACTCGTGAATAACCTGGGCAATAGTGTCCATTGTTAAGTCCACCCCTCGATCATGAGTCCATCTCTGTGTTGCATCTCTGCTCTGATGGCCTGAAGTGCCATGGGCCCACCAGGCTTAAAATAATTCACTGTCCCCTTAAGCAGTTTCTGCAGCTTGTTGCTGGGGACTCCATACAGCTACCTTCCATCTCCGACGCTTCCAAAGCACTGGAGGGGCCCAGTGGACTAGATACTTGCCCATACTGTCCCACACACCCTGCCACTCATGACTCTCCAGCCTTGGGGAAAATCTCTTGGTCCCCCTATATTGTTGTCTAACCCCAGACAAGACCCAAACCTGACTCTGCTTAACTTTTGAGATCAGACAAAATGGTTGTGGGTAGAACACAGTCTGTGTGTGTGCCAACATGCTGATCCCCATCACAATCAGCAGGCAGGTCCCAAGGATACCCAAAGGCCATTCGAAACCTTCAGAACTCTCAGTTGATGCTGCTGTGCTTGTCACTGGGGCTGGTGTAGCTGCTGTGCTTGCCGGCTCTCCCACCACCAGCTTCTCTTTTCCTGAGTCCAGCTCTTCCTCCTCTGCCTTGCTGGGAAATGCTGCGTGGTCTCCTGCATCCTCCTGGGGCTCAGCAGGCGGCTTCCGGGGAATGCTCTCGGCCGTCGCAGGGCTGAGCTCCTCCGCGGGGCTCGGCTCCTCCGCCTCCTTATCCCGCTGCTCGGCAGCCGCTTCCTTCTGCTCCTCGACCGCCCCGGCCTCCTCCACCGGCAGCCGTCCCCTGGCGGCCTCCGGCCCCGCTCCCGCCGCCGCTTGGTCCCCGGGGCCGCTCTCCCGGGCCGCTTCAGCAGCCGCCGGCTCCCACGACCGCTCCCCCTCAGCTCCCCGCAGCCTCACGAAGATGGAGAGTAGGGCGAGGGCCAGGACGGTGAAGAGCAGCCGGACGGCCAGGTACAAGTCCCCGGCCACGTCCGTCCTGCCCTGCTGCTGGAGCCCGCCCGTATTACAAGCCATTGCCATAAAGCACAGTGAGACAAGAACCTTAGCCCAGGCCCCACACTTGATAAACACTATCACAGCAAATACCGGCTCTAAGTAAGTTACAACGGTCTGAAGCTGTGAGATCAAGAAGAACAACTCTGATACCCAATAAATCAGCATTGTGACGAATGACTATTAATCCAGTCAAATCTGTCGTTATCTCAACCCTTTGTGCCCCACGTTGGGCGCCAAAAAGAACTGTCGTGGTTTAAACCCAGTCAGGTAATTCGTTCGCTCACTTCCCCCCCTTTCTTGCCCTCCCCCTGCTCTCGGAGGGACGGAGAGGAGAATCAAAAGAATGCAACTCCCACGGGTTGAGATAAGAACAGTTTAGTAACTAAGGTATAACACAAATCACTACTGCTACCACCAATGATAATAATGATAAAGGAAATAACAAGGGAACAGAATACAACACCTCACCACCCGCTGACCGATAACTCGCCCCCCAAGCCCGACCAAGCTCCGACCGATACCTCCTCCAACCCTGCAGTCTCCCAGCCCTTCCGGCTCACTCCCAGTTACATCCTGGGCATGACGTGCTGTGGTATGGAATACCTCTTTGGTCAGTTTGGGTCAGGTGTCCTGTCTCTGCTTCCTCCTGGCTTCCCCTCCTCCCTGGCAGAGCATGAGGCTCACAAAGTCCTTGGCCAAACCAAAACATCCTTGTTATCAGCTCTGTTCCCGAGCTGAAAGTCAAAACACAGCACTGCACCAGCTACCAAGAAGGAGAAAAATGACTGCTACTGCTGAACCCAGGACACCGAGGGAGACTGCAATGATGGTGACAGCGTTGCAATGCTGACTGTGTCCTGAAGAGGCCCAGCACTAGCTTTCCCTGATGATCCTTCTGCCGAGGGAGCAGATGCCACTGTTCATTCTGTGCTGACTGTGTTGCTGCGCAGCAGAGAGCAGGCTCTGGACTGATTCCATTCAAATGCTTTTGCTGTATGAAAGTGAGCAGTGAAAGCAATGATGGAGGCACCGATTCAAAGGTGATTGCGTGCTGAACAGGCCCAGCACCAGCTTTCTTTCCTGGCTCTTCTGCTGTGGGAGCAGAGGCCAAACGTTCGTGCTGTACTACTCACTGTGCTGCTGGGCAGCTGAGAGAGACCACCTGAGAATTTGGATTCAAATGGACTTTTAGGTATGAAACCGAGGAGAGAATGCAATGAGGGTTTCACCGTTGCAAAGCTGCTTGTGTGCTGGAGAGGCCCAGCACTAGCTTTCCCTGCTGGTCCTTCTGCCGTGGGAGCAGATGCCACTGTTCATTCTGCGTTGACTGTGTTGCTGGGCAGCAGAGAGCAGGCTCTGGACTGATTCCATTCAAATGCTTTTCCTGTATGAATGTGAGCAGTGAAAGCAACGATGGAGGCACCAATGTAAAGGTGATTGTGTGCTGAACAGGTCCAGCACCAGCTTTCAATCCTGGCTCTTCTGCCGTGGGAGCACATGCCCCTGTTCTTTCTGTGCTGACTGTGTTGCTGCGCAGCAGAGAGCAGCCTCTGGACTGATTCCATTCAAATGCTTTTCCTGTATGAAAGTGA
Organism: Pezoporus flaviventris; assembly: GCF_033815535.1. Classification (NCBI taxonomy): domain Eukaryota; kingdom Metazoa; phylum Chordata; class Aves; order Psittaciformes; family Psittacidae; genus Pezoporus; species Pezoporus flaviventris. The sequence goes on along the minus strand of NW_026892676.1, from coordinate 32,208 downwards.
GCAGTGAAAGCAACGATGGAGGCGCCAATGTAAAGGTGATTGTGTGCTGAACAGGTCCAGCACAAGCTTTCAATCCTGGCTCTTCTGCTGTGGGAGCAGAGGCCAAAAGTTCATGCTGTACTCACTGTGCTGCTTGGCTGCTGAGAGAGTCCACCTGAGAATTTGGATTCAAATGGACTTTTAGGTATGAAACTGTGGAGAGACTGCAATGATGGTGACACCGTTGGAAAGCTGCTTGTGTGCTGAAGCGGCCCAGCACTAGCTCCCTCTGGTCCTTCTGCTGTGGGCGCAGATGCCACTGTTCATTCTGTGCTGACTGTGTTGCTGCGTAGCAGAGAGCAGCCTCTCGACTGATTCTATACAAATGCTTTTCCTGTATGAAAGTGAGCAGTGAAAGCAACAATGGAGGCACCAATGTAAAGGTGATTGTGTGCTGAACAGGTCCAGCACCAGCTTTCAATCCTGGCTCTTCTGCTGTGGGAGCAGAGGCCAAACGTTCGTGCTGTACTCACTGCGCTGCTGGGCAGCTGAGAGAGTCCACCTGAGAATTTGGATTCAAATGGAGTTTTAGGTATGAAACCGAGGAGAGACTGCAATGATGGTTACACCGTTGCAAAGCTGACTGTGTGCTGAAGAGGCCCAGCACTAGCTTTCCCTGCTGGTCCTTCTGCTGTGGGAGCAGATGCCACTGGTCATTCTGCGCTGACTGTGTTGCTGCCAGCCGAGAGCAGGCTCTGGACTGATTCCATTCAAATGATTTATCTGTATGAAAGTGAGCAGTGAAAGCAACGATGGAGGCACCGAAGCAGAGGTGATTGTGTGCTGAACGGGTCCAGCACAAGCTTTCAATCCTGGCTCTTCTGCTGTGGGAGCAGAGGCCAAACGTTCGTGCTGTACTCACTGTGCTGCTGGGCAGCTGAGAGACACCCCCTGAGAATTTGGATTCAAATGGACTTTTAGGAATGAAACCGAGGAGAGACTGCAATGATGGTGTCACCGTAGCAAAGCTGCTTGTGTGCTGAAGAGGCACAGCACTAGCTCCCTGTTGGTCCTTCTGCTGTGGGAGCAGAGGCCAAATGTTCGTGCTGTACTCACTGTGCTGCTGGGCAGCTGAGAGACACCACCTGAGAATTTGGATTCAAATGGACTTTTAGGAATGAAACCGAGGAGAGACTGCAATGATGGTGTCACCGTAGCAAAGCTGCTTGTGTGCTGAAGAGGCACAGCACTAGCTCCCTGTTGGTCCTTCTGCTGTGGGAGCAGATGCCACTGTTCATTCTGTGCTGACTGTGTTGCTGCGCAGCAGAGAGCAGGCTCTGGACTGATTCCATTCAAATGCTTTTCCTGAATGAATGTGCGCAGTGAAAGCAACGATGGAGGCACCAATGTAAAGGTGATTGTGTACTGAACAGGTCCAGCACCAGCTTTCAATCCTGGCTCTTCTGCTGTGGGAGCAGATGCCAAACGTTGGTGCTGTACTCACTGTGCTACTGGGCAGCTGAGAGTGACCACCTGAGCTTGGATTCAAATGGACTTTTAGGTATGAAACCGAGGAGAGACTGCAATGATGGTGTCACCGTAGCAAAGCTGACTGTGTCCTGAAGAGGCCCAGCACTATCTTTCCCTGCTGGTCCTTCTGCTGTGGGAGCAGATGCCACTGTTCATTCTGTTCAGTGTTGCTGCGCAGCAGAGAGCAGCCTGTGGACTGATTCTATACAAATGCTTTTCCTGAATGAAAGTGAGCAGTGAAGGCAGCGATGGAGGCACCAATGTAAAGGGGATTGTGTGCTGCACAGGTCCAGCACCAGCTTTCAATCCTGGCTCTTCTGCTGTGGGAGCAGAGATCAAACGTTCGTGCTGTACTCACTATGCTGCTGGGCAGCTGAGAGAGACCACCTGAGAATTTGGATTCAAATGGACTTTTAGGTATGAAACCGAGGAGAGACTGCAATGATGGTTTCACTGTAGCAAAGCTGCTTGTGTGCTGAAGAGGCCCAGCACTAGCTTTCCCTGCTGGTCCTTCTGCTGTGGGAGCAGATGCCACTGTTCATTCTGTGCTGACTGTGTTGCTGCCAGCAGAGAGCAGGCTCTGGACTGATTCCATTCAAATGCTTTTCCTGTATGAAAGTGAGCAGTGAAAGCAACGATGGAGGCACCAATGTAAAGGTGATTGTGTGCTGAACAGGTCCAGCACCAGCTTTCAATCCTGGCTCTTCTGCTGTGGGAGCAGAGGCCAAACTTTCGTGCTGTACTCACTGTGCTGCTGGGCAGCTGAGTGTGACCACCAGAGATTTTGGATTCAAATGGACTTTTAGGTATGAAACCGAGGAGAGACTGCAATGATGGTGACACCGTTGCAAAGCTGCTTGCGTGCTGAAGACGCCCAGCACTAGCTTTCCCTGCTGGTCCTTCTGCAGTGGGAGCATATGCCGCTGTTCATTCTGTGCTGACGGTGTTGCTGCCAGCAGAGAGCAGGCTCTGGACTGATTCCATTCAAATGCTTTTCCTGTATTGTTGGAGAATGGCTTAGAAAGAAAGGGCACAGTGGGTCTAGTGACCCTCTGTATTGAGAAAGTCAGTTTTGATGATTGCGGCCTATTCTGGTTCAGCAGCCTTGACATCTCTGCTGTTACGAGATTGACGTGGCAGTGGAAAAGTACCGACCGCTAATAACCCTAGGTCAAGTTCGGTTGAGGACAAGTATGGTAAACAACTTTGAGGATGTGCCCTCTCAGGAATACGGATGTTAGCCTGCCGTTAAACCGCAAATAAACCGCAAGTAGGAGAAGTATATTAATGTAACCTTTAGGCTTGCAGCCTATCAGCAACTGACAAGTAGGCGTAAATCATTGTAAGAGTATAAAAGATGGCAAGTTGAATCAATAAACGAAGTCTGCTTATCACTCATATTGAGTCTGATTGCATTCTTCCTCCGCCGATGAAAGATGACACTGCTTGCGGGTCTGGGACTCTGACTCAATAACCACCCGACACTGTATGAAAGTGAGCAGTGAAAGCAACGATGGAGGCACCAATGTAAAGGGGATTGTGTGCTGAACAGGTCCAGCACCAGCTTTCAATCCTGGCTCTTCTGCTGTGGGAGCAGAGGCCAAACGTTCGTGCTGTACTCACTGTGCTGCTGGGCAGCTGAGAGAGACCACCTGAGAATTCGGATTCAAATGGACTTTTAGGTATGAAACCGAGGAGAGACTGCAATGATGGTTTCACCGTAGCAAAGCTGCTTGTGTGCTGAAGAGGCCCAGCACTAGATTTCCCTGCTGGTCCTTCTGCTGTGGGAGCAGATGCCACTGTTCATTCTGTGCTGTCTTGCTGCGCAGCAGAGAGCAGCCTCTGGACTGATTCTATACAAATGCTTTTCCTGTATGAAAGTGAGCAGTGAAAGCAACGATGGAGGCACCAATGTAAAGGTGATTGTGTGCTGAACAGGTCCAGCACCAGCTTTCAATCCTGGCTCTTCTGCTGTGGGAGCAGAGGCCAAACGTTCGTGCTGTACTCACTGTGCTGCTGGGCAGCTGAGAGAGACCACCTGAGAATTTGGATTCAAATGGACTTTTAGATATGAAACCGAGGAGAGACTGCAATGATGGTGACCCCGTTGCAAAGCTGCTTGTGTGCTGAAGAGGCCCAGCACTAGCTTTCTTTGCTGGTCCTTCTGCCTTGGGAGCAGATGCCACTGTTCATTCTGTGCAGTGTTGCTGCCAGCAGAGAGCAGGCTCTGGACTGATTCCATTCAAATGCTTTTCCTGTATGAATGTGAGCAGTGAAAGCAACGATGGAGGCACCAATGTAAAGGTGATTGTGTGCTGAACAGGTCCAGCACCAGCTTTCAATCCTGGCTCTTCTGCTGTGGGAGCAGAGGCCAAACGTTCATGCTGTACTCACTGTGCTGCTGGGCAGCTGAGACCACCTGAGAATTTGGATTCAAATGGACTTTTAGGTATGAAACCGAGGAGAGACTGCAATGATGGTGACCCCGTTGCAAAGCTGCTTGTGTGCTGAAGAAGCAGAGCCCTAGCTTTCCCTGCTGGTCCTTCTGCCGTGTGAGCAGATGCCACTGTTCATTCTGTGCTGTGTTGCTGCCAGCAGAGAGCAGGCTCTGGACTGATTCCATTCAAATGCTTTTCCTATATGAAAGTGAGCAGTGAAAGCAACGATGGATGCACCAATGTAAAGGTGATTGTGTGCTGAACAGGTCCAACACCAGCTTTCAATCCTGGCTCTTCTGCTGGGGAGCAGAGGCCAAACGTTCGTGCTGAACTCACTGTGCTGCTGGGCAGCTGAGAGACACCACCTGAGAATTTGGATTCAAATGGACTTTTAGGTATGAAACCGAGGAGAGACTGCAATGATGGTGAGCCCGTTGCAAAGCTGCTTGTGTGCTGAAGAGGCCCAGCACTAGCTTTCCCTGATGATCCTTCTCCCGTGTGAGCAGATGCCACTGTTCATTTTGTGCTGACTGTGTTGCTGCGCAGCAGAGAGCAGGCTCTGGACTGATTCCATTCAAATGCTTTTCCTGTATGAGTGTTAGCAGTGAAAGCAACGATGGAGGCACCAATGTAAATGTGATTGTGTGCTGAACAGGTCCAGCACCAGCTTTCAATCTTTGCTCTTCTGCTGTGGAAGCAGATGCCAAACGTTCGTGCTGTACTCACTGTGCTGCTGGGCAGCTGAGACCACCTGAGAATTTAGATTCAAATGGACTTTTAGGTATGAAACCGAGGAGAGACTGCAATGATGGTGACCCCATTGCAAAGCCGCTTGTGTGCTGAAGAAGCAGAGCACTAGCTTTCCCTGCTGGTCCTTCTGCCGTGTGAGCAGATGCCACTGTTCATTCTGTGCTGACTGTGTTGCTGCGCAGCAGAGAGCAGGCTCTGGACTGATTCCATTCAAATGCTTTTCCTGTATGAGTGTTAGCAGTGAAAGCAATGATGGAGGCACCAATGTAAATGTGATTGTGTGCTGAACATGTCCAGCACCAGCTTTCAATCTTTGCTCTTCTGCTGTGGAAGCAGATGCCAAACGTTCGTGCTGTACTCACTGTGCTGCTGGGCAGCTGAGACCACCTGAGAATTTGGATTCAAATGGACTTTTAGGTATGAAACCGAGGAGAGACTGCAATGATGGTGACCCCGTTGCAAAGCTGCTTGTGTGCTGAAGAAGCAGAGCACTAGCTTTCCCTGCTGGTCCTTCTGCCGTGTGAGCAGATGCCACTGTTCATTCTGTGCTGACTGTGTTGCTGCGCAGCAGAGAGCAGCCTCTGGACTGATTCCATTCAAATGCTTTTCCTGTATGAAAGTGAGCAGTGAAAGCAACGATGGAGGCACCAATGTAAAGGGGATTGTGTGCTGAACAGGTCCAGCACCAGCTTTCAATCCTGGCTCTTCTGCTGTGGGAGCAGAGGCCAAACGTTCGTGCTGAACTCAGTGTGCTGCTGGGCAGCTGAGAGTGACCACCTGAGAATCTGGATTCAAATGGACTTTTAGGTATGAAACCGAGGAGAGACTGCAATGATGGTGACCCCGTTGCAAAGCTGCTTGTGTGCTGAAGAGACACAGCCCTAGCTTTCCCTGATGATCCTTCTCCCGTGTGAGCAGATGCCACTGTTCATTTTGTGCTGACTGTGTTGCTGCGCAGCAGAGAGCAGGCTCTGGGCTGATTCCATTCAAATGCTTTTCCTGTATGAAAGTGAGCAGTGAAAGCAACGACGAGGGCACCAATGTAAAGGGGATTGTGTGCTGAAGAGGTCCAGCACCAGCTTTCAATCCTGGCTCTTCTGCTGTGGGAGCAGAGGCCAAACGTTCGTGCTGTACTCACTGTGGTGCTGGGCAGCTGAGCGACGCCAGCTGAGAATTCGGATTCAAATGGACTTTTAGGTATGAAACCGAGGAGAGACTGCAATGATGGTGACCCCGTTGCAAAGCTGCTTGTGTGCTGAAGAGGCCCAGCACTAGCTTTCCCTTATGATCCTCTCCCGTGGGAGCAGATGCCACTGTTCATTCTGTGCTGACTGTGTTGCTGCGCAGCAGAGAGCAGGCTCTGGACTGATTCCATTCAAATGCTTTTCCTGTATGAAAGTGAGCAGTGAAAGCAACGATGGAGGCACCAATGTAAAGGTGATTGTGTGCTGAAGAGGTCCAGCACCAGCTTTCAATCCTGGCTCTTCTGCTGTGGGAGCAGAGGCCAAAAGTTCGTGCTGTACTAACTGTGCTGCTGGGCAGCAGAGAGACACCACCTGAGAATTTGGATTCAAATGGACTTTTAGGTATGAAACCGAGGAGAGACTGCAATGATGGTGACCCCGTTGCAAAGCTGCTTGTGTGCTGAAGAGACACAGTACTAGGTTTCCCTGATGATCCTTCTCCCGTGTGTGCAGATGCCACTGTTCATTCTGTGCTGACTGTGTTGCTGCGCAGCAGAGAGTAGCCTCCTGGCTGATTCCATTCAAATGCTTTTCCTGTATGAAAGTGAGCAGTGAAAGCAACGATGGATGCACCAATACATCCTGTACAGCTGCCCAGCACCAAAGTGAGTAAAGCACGAACGTTTGGCCTCTGCTCACACAAAAGAGCCAGGATTGAAAGCTTTTGCTGGACCTGTTCAGCACACAATCACCTTTACATTGGTGTCTCCATCGCAGATTTCACTGCTCACTTTCATACAGGAAAAGCATTTGAATGGAATCAGTCCAGAGCCTGCTCTCTGCTGCGCAGCAACACAGTCAGCACAGAATGAACAGTGGCATCTGCTCACACGGCAGAAGGACCAGCAGGGAAAGCTAGTGCTGGGCCTCTTCAGCACACAAGCAGATTTGCAACGGGGTCACCATCATTGCAGTCTCTCCTCGGTTTCAGACCTAAAAGTCCATTTGAATCCGAATTCTCAGGTGGTGTCGCTCAGCTGCCCAGCAGCACAGTGAGTACAGCACGAACCTTTGGCCTCTGCTCCCACAGCAGAAGAGCCAGGATTGAAAGCTGGTGCTGGACCTGTTCAGCACACAATCCCCTTTACATTGGTGCCTCCATCGTTGCTTTCACTGCTCACTTTCATACAGGAAAAGCATTTGAATGGAATCAGTCCAGAGCCTGCTCTCTGCTGGCAGCAACACAGCACAGAATGAACAGTGGCATCTGCTCACACGGCAGATGGACCAGCAGGGAAAGCTAGGGCTGGGCCTCTTCAGTACACAGTCAGCTTTGCAACGGGGTCACCATCATTGCAGTCTCCCCTCGGTTTCATACCTAAAAGTCCATTTGAATCCAAATTCTCAGGTGGTGTCTCTCAGCTGCCCAGCAGCACAGTGAGTACAGCACGAACGTTTGGCCTCTGCTCCCACCGCAGAAGAGCCAGGATTGAAAGCTGGTGTTGGACCTGTTCAGCGCACAATCCCCTTTACATTGGTGCATCCATCGTTGCTTTCACTGCTCACTTTCATACAGGAAAAGCATTTGAATGGAATCAGTCCAGAGCCTGCTCTCTGCTGCGCAGCAACACAGTCATCACAGAATCAACAGTGGCGTCTGCTCCCACAGCAGAAGGACCAGCAGGGAAAGCTAGTGCTGGGCCTCTTCAGCACACAAGCAGATTTGCAACGGTGTCACCATCATTGCAGTCTCTCCTCGGTTTCAGACCTAAAAGTCCATTTGAATCCGAATTCTCAGGTGGTGTCGCTCAGCTGCCCAGCAGCACAGTGAGTACAGCACGAACGTTTGGCCTCTGCTCCCACAGCAGAAGAGCCAGGATTGAAAGCTGGTGCTGGACCTGATCAGCACACAATCACCTTTACATTGGTGCCTTCATCGTTGCTTTCACTGCTCACTTTCATACAGGAAAAGCATTTGAATGGAATCAGTCCAGAGCCTTCTCTCTGCTGCGCAGCAAGAAAGTCAACACAGAATGAACAGTGGATTCTGCTCCCACAGCAGAAGGACCAGGAGGGAATGCTATTGGTGGGCCTCTTCAGCACACAAGCAGCTTTGCAACGGTGTCACCATCATTGCAGTCTCTCCTCGGTTTCATACCTAAAAGTCCATTTGAATCCAAATTCTCAGGTTGTGTCTCTCAGCTGCCCAGCAGCACAGTGAGTACAGCACGAACGTTTGGCCTCTGCTCCCACAGCAGAAGAGCAAGGATTGAAAGCTGGTGCTGGACCCTGTTCAGCACACAATCACCTTTACATTGGTGCCTCCATCGTTGCTTTCACTGCTCACTTTCACACAGGAAAAGCATTTGAATGGAATCAGACCAGAGCCTGCTCTCTGCTGAGCAGCAACACACTCAGCGCAGAATGAACAGTGGCATCTGCTCACACGGCAGAAGGACCAGCAGGGAAAGCTAGTGCTCTGCTTCTTCAGCACACAAGAAGCTTTGCAACGGGATCACCATCATTGCAGTCTCTCCTCGGTTTCATACCAAAAAGTCCATTTGAATCCAAATTCTCAGGTGGCCTCAGCTGCCCAGCAGCACAGTGGGTACAGCACGAACGTTTGGCATCTGCTCCCACAGCAGAAGAGCAAGGATTGAAAGCTGGTGCTGGACCTGTTCAGCACACAATCCCCTTTACATTGGTGCCTCCATCGTTGCTTTCACTGCTCACTTTCATACAGGAAAAGCATTTGAATAGAATCAGTCCAGAGCCTGCTCTCTGCTGCGCAGCAACACAATCAGCACAGAATGAACAGTGGCATCTGCTCACACGGCAGAAGGAGCAGCAGGGAAAGCTAGTGCTCTGCTTCTTCAGCACACAAGCAGCTTTACAACGGGGTCACCATCACTGCAGTCTCTCCTCGGTTTCATACCTAAAAGTCCATTTGAATCCAAATTCTCAGGAGGTCTCAGCTGCCCAGCAGCACAGTGAGTACAGCACGAACGTTTGGCATCTGCTCCCACAGCAGAAGAGCAAGGATTGAAAGCTGGTGCTGGACCTGTTCAGCACAAAATCACCTTTACATTGGTGCCTCCATCGTTGCTTTCACTGCTAACACTCATACAGGAAAAGCATTTGAATAGAATCAGTCCAGAGCCAGCTCCCTGCTGGCAGCAACACAGCACAGAATGAACAGTGGCATCTGCTCACACGGCAGAACGACCAGCAGGGAAAGCTAGGGCTGTGTCTCTTCAGCACACAAGCAGCTTTGCAACGGGGTCACCATCATTGCAGTCTCTCCTCGGTTTCATACCTAAAAGTCCATTTGAATCCAAATTCTCAGGTGGTCCCTCTCAGCTGCCCAGCAGCACAGTGAGTACAGCACGAACGTTTGGCCTCTGCTCCCACAGCAGAAGAGCCAGGATTGAAAGCTGGTGCTGGACCTGTTCAGCACACAATCCCCTTTACATTGGTGCCTCCATCATTGCTTTCACTGCTCACTTTCATACAGGAAAAGCATTTGAATGTAATCAGTGCAGAGCCTGCTCTCTGCTGCGCAGCAACACAGTCAGCACAGAATGAACAGTGGCATCTGCTCACACGGCAGAAGGACCAGAAGGGAAAGCTAGTGCTGGGCCTCTTCAGCACACAAGCAGATTTGCAACGGTGTCCCCATCATTGCAGTCTCTCCTCGGTTTCAGACCTAAAAGTCCATTTGAATCCGAATTCTCAGGTGGTGTCGCTCAGCTGCCCAGCAGCACAGTGAGTACAGCACGAACGTTTGGCCTCTGCTCCCACAGCAGAAGAGCAAGGATTGAAAGCTGGTGCTAGACCTGTTCAGCACACAATCCCCTTTACATTGGTGCCTCCATCGTTGCTTTCACTGCTCACTTTCATACAGGAAAAGCATTTGAATGGAATCAGTCCAGAGCCTGCTCCCTGCTGGCAGCAACACAGCACAGAATGAACAGTGGCATCTGCTCACACGGCAGAAGGACCAGCAGGGAAAGCTAGTGCTGGGCCTCTTCAGCACACAAGCAGCTTTGCAACGGGGTCACCATCATTGCAGTCTCTCCTCGGTTTCATACCTAAAAGTCCATTTGAATCCAAATTCTCAGGTGGTGTCTCTCTGCTGCCCAGCAGCACGGTGAGTACAGCACGAACGTTTGGCATCTGCTCCCACAGCAGAAGAGCCAGGATTGAAAGCTGGTGCTGGACCTGTTCAGCACACAATCCCCTTTACATTGGTGCCTCCATCGTTGCTTTCACTGCTCACTTTCATACAGGAAAAGCATTTGAATGGAATCAGTCCAGAGCCTGCTCTCTGCTGCGCAGCAACACAGTCAGCACAGAATGAACAGTGGCATCTGCTCCCACAGCAGAAGGACCAGCAGGGAAAGCTAGTGCTGGGCCTCTTCAGCACACAAGCAGATTTGCAACGGTGTCACCATCATTGCAGTCTCTCCTCGGTTTCATACCTAAAAGTCCATTTGAATCCGAATTCTCAGGTGGTGTCGCTCAGCTGCCCAGCAGCACAGTTAGTACAGCACGAACGTTTGGCCTCTGCTCCCACAGCAGAAGAGCCAGGATTGAAAGCTGGTGCTGGACCTGTTCAGCACACAATCCCCTTTATATTGGTGCATCCATCGTTGCTTTCACTGCTCACTTTCATACAGGAAAAGCATTTGAATGGAATCAGTCCAGAACCTGCTCTGTGCTGCGCAGCAACACAGTCAGCACAGAATGAACAGTGGCATCTGCTCACACGGCAGAAGGACCAGCAGGGAAAGCTAGTGCTGTGTCTCTTCAGCACACAAGCAGCTTTGCAACGGGGTCACCATCATTGCAGTCTCTCCTCGGTTTCATACCTAAAAGTCCATTTGAATCCAAATTCTCAGGTGGTCTCAGCTGCCCAGCAGCACAGTGAGTACAGCACGAACGTTTGGCATCTGCTCCCACAGCAGAAGAGCAAGGATTGAAAGCTGGTGCTAGACCTGTTCAGCACACAATCCCCTTTACATTGGTGCCTCCATCGTTGCTTTCACTGCTCACTTTCATACAGGAAAAGCATTTGAATGGAATCAGTCCAGAGCCTGCTCTCTGCTGGCAGCAAACACAGCACAGAATGAACAGTGGCATCTGCTCACACGGCAGATGGACCAGCAGGGAAAGCTAGTGCTGGGCCTCTTCAGTACACAGTCAGCTTTGCAACGGGGTCACCATCATTGCAGTCTCTCCTCGGTTTCATACCTAAAAGTCCATTTGAATCCAAATTCTCAGGTGGTGTCTCTCTGCTGCCCAGCAGCACAGTGAGTACAGCACGAACGTTTGGCCTCTGCTCCCACAGCAGAAGAGCCAGGATTGAAAGCTGGTGCTGGACCTGTTCAGCACACAATCCCCTTTACATTGGTGCCTCCATCGTTGCTTTCACTGCTCACTTTCATACAGGAAAAGCATTTGAATGGAATCAGTCCAGAGCCTGCTCTCTGCTGCGCAGCAACACAGTCAGCACAGAATGAACAGTGGCATCTGCTCACACGGCAGATGGATCATCAGGGAAAGCTAGTGCTGGGCCTCTTCAGCACACAAGCAGCTTTGCAACGGGCTCACCATCATTGCAGTCTCTCCTCGGTTTCATACCTAAAAGTCCATTTGAATCCAAATTCTCAGGTGGTCTCACTCAGCTGCCCAGCAGCACAGTAAGTACAGCACGAACGTTTGGCCTCTGCTCCCACAGCAGAAGAGCAAGGATTGAAAGCTGGTGCTGGACCTGTTCAGCAAACAATCACCTTTACATTGGTGCCTCCATCGTTGCTTTCACTGCTCACTTTCATACAGGAAAAGCATTTGAATGGAATCAGTCCAGAGCCTGCTCCCTGCTGGCACCAACACAGCACAGAATGAACAGTGGCATCTGCTCACACGGCAGAACGACCAGCAGGGAAAGCTAGGGCTGTGTCTCTTCAGCACACAAGCAGCTTTGCAACGGGGTCACCATCATTGCAGTCTCTCCTCGGTTTCATACCTAAAAGTCCATTTGAATCCAAATTCTCAGGTGGTCCCTCTCAGCTGCCCAGCAGCACAGTCAGTACAGCACGAACGTTTGGCCTCTGCTCCCACAGCAGAAGAGCCAGGATTGAAAGCTGGTGCTGGACCTGTTCATCACACAAACCCCTTTACATTGGTGCCTCCATCGTTGCTTTCACTGCTCACTTTCATACAGGAAAAGCATTTGAATGGAATCAGTCCAGAGCCTTCTCTCTGCTGCGCAGCAACACAGTCAGCACAGAATGAACAGTGGCATCTGCTCACACGGCAGAAGGACCAGAAGGGAAAGCTAGTGCTGGGCCTCTTCAGCACACAAGCAGATTTGCAACGGTGTCACCATCATTGCAGTCTCTCCTCGGTTTCAGACCTAAAAGTCCATTTGAATCCGAATTCTCAGGTGGTGTCGCTCAGCTGCCCAGCAGCACAGTGAGTACAGCACGAACGTTTGGCATCTGCTCCCACAGCAGAAGAGCCAGGATTGAAAGCTGGTGCTGGACCTGTTCAGCACACAATCACCTTTACATTGGTGCCTCCATCGTTGCTTTCACTGCTAACACTCATACAGGAAAAGCATTTGAATGGAATCAGTCCAGAGCCTGCTCCCTGCTGGCAGCAACACAGCACAGAATGAACAGTGGCATCCGCTCACACGGCAGAAGGATTATCAGGGAAAGTTAGTGCTGGGCCTCTTCAGCACACAAGCAGCTTTGCAACGGGGTCACCATCATTGCAGTCTCTCCTCGGTTTCATACCTAAAAGTCCATTTGAATCCAAATTCTCAGGTGGTGTCTCTCTGCTGCCCAGCAGCACAGTGAGTACAGCACGAACGTTTGGCCTCTGCTCCCACAGCAGAAGAGCCAGGATTGAAAGCTGGTGCTGGACCTGTTCAACACACATTCACCTTTACATTGGTGCCTCCATCGTTGCTTTCACTGCTCACATTCATTCAGGAAAAGCATTTGAATGGAATCAGTCCAGAGCCTGTTCTCTGCTGCGCAGCAACACAGTCAGCACAGAATGAACAGTGGCATCTGCTCCACGGCAGAAGGACCAGCAGGGAAAGCTAGTGCTGGGACTCTTCAGCACACAGTCAGCTTTGCAACGGTGTCACCATCATTGCAGTCTCTCCTCGGTTTCATACCTAAATGTCCATTTAAATCCAAATTCTCAGCTGCTCTCTCTCAGCTGACCAGCAGCACAGTGAGTACAGCACTAACCCTAACCCTACCCCTACCCCTAACCCTAACCCTAACCCTAAACCTAACCATAACCCTAACCCTAACCCTAACCCTTAACCCAACCCTAACCCTAACCCTAACCCTAACCCCTAACCCTAACCCCTAACCCTAACCCTAACCCTAACACTAACCCTAAGCTTTCACCAGCTTTCCCTACTGGCTCTTCGACTTTGGGAGCAGACGACAACCGTTCGTGCTCTACTCACTGTGCAGCTGGGCAGCCGAGAGCAAGCTCCGAAGAGGGTGCATTCAAATGGACCTTTAGGTATGAAAGCGAGGAGCGACAGCAATGATGGTGACACCTTTGCAAAGCTGACTGCGTGCTGAAGATGCCCAGCACGTGCTTTCCCTCCTGGCTCTTCGGCTCTGGGGGCAGAAGCCAGACGTTCGTGCACTAATCGCACTGCCCCTGGGCAGCCGAGAACAAGCTTCGGAGAGGTTGCACTCAAATGGACTTTTAAGTATGAAACCGAGGAGCGACAGCAATGATGGTGACACCGTTGCAAATCTGACTGTGTGCTGAAGATGTCCAGCACATGCTTTCCCTCCGGGCTCTTCGGCTCTGGGAGCAGAGGCCAGACGTTCATGCTCTACTGACTGTGCTGCTGGGCAGCCAAGAGCAACGAGCAGAGAAGTTGGATTCAAATGAACTTCTAGGTATGAAAGTGAGGAGCGACAGCAATGATGGACGCACTGTGTCAAAGCTGACTGTGTGCAGAAGATTCAGAGCACCAGCTTTCCCTCCTGGCTCTTCGATTGTGGGAGCAGACGGCAACTGTTCGTGCTCTACTCACTGTGCAGCTGGGCAGCCGAGAGCAAGCTCCAAAGAGGGTGCATTCAAATGGACCTTTAGGTATGAAAGGGAAAAGCGTCAGCAATGATGGAGGCACTGTTGCAAAGCTGACTGTGTGCTGAAGATGCCCAGCACATGCTTTCCCTCCTGGCTCCTCCACTGTGCTAGCAGACGGCAACTGTTCGTGCTCTACTCACTGTGCTGCTGGGCAGCCGAGAGCAAGCTCCGAAGAGGGTGCATTCAAATGGACCTTTAGGTATGAAAGCGAGGAGCGACAGCAATGATGGTGACACCGTTGCAAAGCTGACTGTGTGCAGAAGATGCACAGCACATTCTTTCCCTCCTGGCTCTTCGGATCTGGGAGCAGAAGCCAGAAGTTCGTGCACTAATCGCTGTGCTACTGGGCAGCTGAGAAGCAGGTTTGGAGAGGTTGCATTCAAATGTACTTTTAGGTATGAAACCGAGGAGTGACAGCAATAATGGTGACAGCATTGCAAAGCTGACTGTGTGCTGAAGATGCCCCGCACATGCTTTCCCTCCTGGCTCTTCGACTGTGGGAGCAGACGGCAACCCTAACCCTAACCCTAACCCTAACCCGAACCCAACCCTAACCCTAACCCTAACCCTAACCCTAAACTTAACCATAACCCTAACCCTAACCCTAACCCCTAACCCTAACCCTAATCCTAACCCTAACCCTAACCCCTAACCCTAACCCTAACCCTAACCCTAACCCTAAGCTTTCACCAGCTTCCCCTCCTGGCTCTCCGATTGTGGGAGCAGACGGCATCTGTTCGTGCTCTACTCACTGTGCTGCTGGGCAGCCGAGAGCAGGCTCCGAAGAGGGTGCATTCAAATGGACCTTTAGGTATGACACCGAGGAGCGACAGCAATGATGGTGAAACCGTTGCAAAGCTGACTGTGTGCTGAAGATGCCCAGCACATGCTTTCCCTCCTGGCTCTTCGACTGTGGGAACAGACGGCAACCGTTCGAGCTCTACTCACTGTGCTGCTGCGCAGCCGAGGGCAAGCTCCGAAGAGGGTGCTTCCAAATGGACGTTTAGGTATGAAAGCGAGGAGCGACAGCAATGATGTTGACACCGTTGCAAAGCTGACTGTGTGCTGAAGATGCCCAGCACATGCTTTCTTTCCTGGCTCTTCGGCTCTGGGAGCAGAGGCCAGACGTTCGTGCTCTACTGACTGTGCCGCTGGACAGCCAAGAGCAATGAGCGGAGAAGGTGGATTCAAATGAACTTCTAGGTATGAAAGCAAAAAGCGTCAGCAATGATAGAGGCACTGTTGCAAAGCTGACTGTGTGCTGAAGATGCCCAGCACATGCTTTCCCTCCTGGCTCCTCCACTGTGCTAGCAGACGGCAACCGTTCGTGCTCTACTCACTGTGCAGCTGGGCAGCCGAGAGCAAGCTCCGAAGAGGGTGCATTCAAATGGACGTTTAGGTATGAAAGCGAGGAGCGACAGCAATGATGGTGACACCGTTGCAAAGCTGACTGTGTGCTGAAGATGCCCAGCACATGCTTTCCCTCCCGGCTCTTCGGATCTGGGTGCAGAAGCCAGAAGTTCGTGCACTAATCGCTGTGCTACTGGGCAGCTGAGAAGCAGCTTTGGAGAGGTTGCATTCAAATGTACTTTTAAGTATGAAACCGAGGAGTGACAGCAATAATGGTAACAGCATTGCAAAGCTGACTGTGTGCTGAAGATGCCGCGCACATGCTTTCCCTCATGGCTCTTCGACTGTGGGAGCAGATGGCAACCCTAACCCTAACCCTAACCCTAACCCTAACCCTAACCCAACCCGAACCCTGACCCTAACCCTAACCCTAACCCTGAACTTAACCATAACCCTAACCCTAACCCTAACCCCTAACCCTAACCCTAACCCTAACCCTAACCCTAACCCTACCCCTAACCCGAACCCTAAACCTAACCCTAAACCTAACCATAAACCTAACCCTAACCCTAACCCTAACCCTAAGCTTTCACCAGCTTTCCCTCCTGGCTCTTCGATTGTGGGAGCAGACGGCAACTGTTCGTGCTCTACTCACTGTGCAGCTGGGCAGCCGAGAGCAAGCTCCGAAGAGGGTGCATTCAAATGGACCTTTAGGTATGAAAGCGAGGAGCGACAGCAATGATGGTGACACCGTTGCAAAGCTGACTGTGTGCTGAAGATGCCCAGCACATGCTTTCCCTCCTGGCTCTTCGGATCTGGGAGCAGAAGCCAGACGTTCGTGCACTAATCGTTCTGCCCCTGGGCAGCCGAGAACAAGCTTCGGAGAGGTTGCACCCAAATGGACTTTAAAGTATGAAACCGAGGAGCGACAGCAATGATGGTGACACCGTTGCAAATCTGACTGTGTGCTGAAGATGTCCAGCACATGCTTTCCCTCCGGGCTCTTCGGCTCTGGGAGCAGAGGCCAGACGTTCATGCTCTACTGACTGTGCTGCTGGGCAGCCAAGAGCAACGAGCAGAGAAGTTGGATTCAAATGAACTTCTAGGTATGAAAGTGAGGAGCGACAGCAATGATGGACGCACTGTGTCAAAGCTGACTGTGTGCAGAAGATTCAGAGCACCAGCTTTCCCTCCTGGCTCTTCGATTGTGGGAGCAGACGGCAACTGTTCGTGCTCTACTCACTGTGCAGCTGGGCAGCCGAGAGCAAGCTCCAAAGAGGGTGCATTCAAATGGACCTTTAGGTATGAAAGGGAAAAGCGTCAGCAATGATGGAGGCACTGTTGCAAAGCTGACTGTGTGCTGAAGATGCCCAGCACATGCTTTCCCTCCTGGCTCCTCCACTGTGCTAGCAGACGGCAACTGTTCGTGCTCTACTCACTGTGCTGCTGGGCAGCCGAGAGCAAGCTCCGAAGAGGGTGCATTCAAATGGACCTTTAGGTATGAAAGCGAGGAGCGACAGCAATGATGGTGACACCGTTGCAAAGCTGACTGTGTGCAGAAGATGCACAGCACATTCTTTCCCTCCTGGCTCTTCGGATCTGGGAGCAGAAGCCAGAAGTTCGTGCACTAATCGCTGTGCTACTGGGCAGCTGAGAAGCAGGTTTGGAGAGGTTGCATTCAAATGTACTTTTAGGTATGAAACCGAGGAGTGACAGCAATAATGGTGACAGCATTGCAAAGCTGACTGTGTGCTGAAGATGCCCCGCACATGCTTTCCCTCCTGGCTCTTCGACTGTGGGAGCAGACGGCAACCCTAACCCTAACCCTAACCCTAACCCTAACCCTAACCCAACCCGAACCCTGACCCTAACCCTAACCCTAACCCTGAACTTAACCATAACCCTAACCCTAACCCTAACCCCTAACCCTAACCCTAACCCTAACCCTAACCCTAACCCTACCCCTAACCCGAACCCTAAACCTAACCCTAAACCTAACCATAAACCTAACCCTAACCCTAACCCTAACCCTAAGCTTTCACCAGCTTTTCCTCCTGGCTCTTCGATTGTGGGAGCAGACGGCAACTGTTCGTGCTCTACTCACTGTGCAGCTGGGCAGCCGAGA
Source organism: Pezoporus flaviventris (assembly GCF_033815535.1). NCBI lineage: Eukaryota > Metazoa > Chordata > Aves > Psittaciformes > Psittacidae > Pezoporus > Pezoporus flaviventris. The sequence goes on along the minus strand of NW_026892676.1, from coordinate 14,713 downwards.
GCAAGCTCCGAAGAGGGTGCATTCAAATGGACCTTTAGGTATGAAAGCGAGGAGCGACAGCAATGATGGTGACACCGTTGCAAAGCTGACTGTGTGCTGAAGATGCCCAGCACATGCTTTCCCTCCTGGCTCTTCGGATCTGGGAGCAGAAGCCAGACGTTCGTGCACTAATCGTTCTGCCCCTGGGCAGCCGAGAACAAGCTTCGGAGAGGTTGCACCCAAATGGACTTTAAAGTATGAAACCGAGGAGCGACAGCAATGATGGTGACACCGTTGCAAATCTGACTGTGTGCTGAAGATGCCCAGCACATGCTTTCCCTCCGGGCTCTTCGGCTCTGGGAGCAGAGGCCAGACGTTCATGCTCTACTGACTGTGCTGCTGGGCAGCCAAGAGCAACGAGCAGAGAAGTTGGATTCAAATGAACTTCTAGGTATGAAAGTGAGGAGCGACAGCAATGATGGACGCACTGTGTCAAAGCTGACTGTGTGCAGAAGATTCAGAGCACCAGCTTTCCCTCCTGGCTCTTCGATTGTGGGAGCAGACGGCAACTGTTCGTGCTCTACTCACTGTGCAGCTGGGCAGCCGAGAGCAAGCTCCAAAGAGGGTGCATTCAAATGGACCTTTAGGTATGAAAGGGAAAAGCGTCAGCAATGATGGAGGCACTGTTGCAAAGCTGACTGTGTGCTGAAGATGCCCAGCACATGCTTTCCCTCCTGGCTCCTCCACTGTGCTAGCAGACGGCAACTGTTCGTGCTCTACTCACTGTGCTGCTGGGCAGCCGAGAGCAAGCTCCGAAGAGGGTGCATTCAAATGGACCTTTAGGTATGAAAGCGAGGAGCGACAGCAATGATGGTGACACCGTTGCAAAGCTGACTGTGTGCAGAAGATGCACAGCACATTCTTTCCCTCCTGGCTCTTCGGATCTGGGAGCAGAAGCCAGAAGTTCGTGCACTAATCGCTGTGCTACTGGGCAGCTGAGAAGCAGGTTTGGAGAGGTTGCATTCAAATGTACTTTTAGGTATGAAACCGAGGAGTGACAGCAATAATGGTGACAGCATTGCAAAGCTGACTGTGTGCTGAAGATGCCCCGCACATGCTTTCCCTCCTGGCTCTTCGACTGTGGGAGCAGACGGCAACCCTAACCCTAACCCTAACCCTAACCCTAACCCAACCCTAACCCTAACCCTAACCCTAACCCTAAACTTAACCATAACCCTAACCCTAACCCTAACCCCTAACCCTAACCCTAATCCTAACCCTAACCCTAACCCCTAACCCTAACCCTAACCCTAACCCTAACCCTAAGCTGTCACCAGCTTTCCCTCCTGGCTCTCCGATTGTGGGAGCAGACGGCATCTGTTCGTGCTCTACTCACTGTGCTGCTGGGCAGCCGAGAGCAGGCTCCGAAGAGGGTGCATTCAAATGGACCTTTAGGTATGACACCGAGGAGCGACAGCAATGATGGTGAAACCGTTGCAAAGCTGACTGTGTGCTGAAGATGCCCAGCACATGCTTTCCCTCCTGGCTCTTCGACTGTGGGAACAGACGGCAACCGTTCGAGCTCTACTCACTGTGCTGCTGCGCAGCCGAGGGCAAGCTCCGAAGAGGGTGCTTCCAAATGGACGTTTAGGTATGAAAGCGAGGAGCGACAGCAATGATGTTGACACCGTTGCAAAGCTGACTGTGTGCTGAAGATGCCCAGCACATGCTTTCTTTCCTGGCTCTTCGGCTCTGGGAGCAGAGGCCAGACGTTCGTGCTCTACTGACTGTGCCGCTGGACAGCCAAGAGCAATGAGCGGAGAAGGTGGATTCAAATGAACTTCTAGGTATGAAAGCGAAAAGCGTCAGCAATGATAGAGGCACTGTTGCAAAGCTGACTGTGTGCTGAAGATGCCCAGCACATGCTTCCCTCCTGGCTCCTCCACTGTGCTAGCAGACGGCAACCGTTCGTGCTCTACTCACTGTGCTGCTGGGCAGCCGAGAGCAAGCTCCGAAGAGGGTGCATTCAAATGGACGTTTAGGTATGAAAGCGAGGAGCGACAGCAATGATGGTGACACCGTTGCAAAGCTGACTGTGTGCTGAAGATGCCCAGCACATGCTTTCCCTCCCGGCTCTTCGGATCTGGGTGCAGAAGCCAGAAGTTCGTGCACTAATCGCTGTGCTACTGGGCAGCTGAGAAGCAGCTTTGGAGAGGTTGCATTCAAATATACTTTTAAGTATGAAACCGAGGAGTGACAGCAATAATGGTAACAGCATTGCAAAGCTGACTGTGTGCTGAAGATGCCGCGCACATGCTTTCCCTCATGGCTCTTCGACTGTGGGAGCAGATGGCAACCCTAACCCTAACCCTAACCCTAACCCTAACCCTAACCCAACCCGAACCCTGACCCTAACCCTAACCCTAACCCTGAACTTAACCATAACCCTAACCCTAACCCTAACCCCTAACCCTAACCCTAACCCTAACCCTAACCCTACCCCTAACCCGAACCCTAACCCTAACCCTAAACCTAACCATAAACCTAACCCTAACCCTAACCCTAACCCTAAGCTTTCACCAGCTTTCCCTCCTGGCTCTTCGATTGTGGGAGCAGACGGCAACTGTTCGTGCTCTACTCACTGTGCAGCTGGGCAGCCGAGAGCAAGCTCCGAAGAGGGTGCATTCAAATGGAACTTTAGCTATGAAAGCGAGGAGCGACAGCAATGATGGTGACACCGTTGCAAAGCTGACTGTGTGCTGAAGATGCCCAGCACATGCTTTCCCTCCTGGCTCTTCGGATCTGGGAGCAGAAGCCAGACGTTCGTGCACTAATCGTTCTGCCCCTGGGCAGCCGAGAACAAGCTTCGGAGAGGTTGCACCCAAATGGACTTTAAAGTATGAAACCAAGGAGCGACAGCAATGATGGTGACACCGTTGCAAAGCTGACTGTGTGCTGAAGATGCCCAGCACATGCTTTCCCTCCTGGCTCTTCGGCTCTGGGAGCAGAGGCCAGACGTTCGTGCTCTAATCGCTGTGCTACTTGGCAGTTCAGAGCAAGCTCCGTAGAGGTTGCATTCGAGTGGACTTTTAGGTATGAAACCAGGGAGCGACAGCAATGATGGTGACACTGTGTCAAAGCTAACTGTGCGCTGAAGATGCCCAGCACATGCTTTCCCTCCTGGCTCTTCGACTGTGGGAGCAGACGGCAACCGTTCGTGCTCTACTCACTGTGCTGCTGGGCAGCCGAGAGCAGGCTCCGAAGAGGGTGCATTCAAATGGACCTTTAGGTATGACACTGAGGAGCGACAGCAATGATGGTGACACCGTTGCAAAGCTGACTGTGTGCTGAAGATGCCCAGCACATGCTTTCCCACCTGGCTCTTCGGCTCTGGGAGCAGAGGCCAGACGTTCGTGCACTAATCGCTGAGCTACTGGGCAGCTGAGAAGCAGCTTTGGAGAGGTTGCATTCAAATGTACTTTTAGGTATGAAACCGAGGAGTGACAGCAATAATGGTGACAGCATTGCAAAGCTGACTGTGTGCTGAAGATGCCCCGCACATGCTTTCCCTCCTGGCTCTTCGACTGTGGGAGCAGACGACAACCGTTCGTGCTCTACTCACTGTGCTGCTGGGCAGCCGAGAGCAAGCTCTGAAGAGGGTGCATTCAAATGGACCTTTAGGTATGAAAGTGAGGAGCAACAGCAATGATGGACGCACTGGGTCAAAGCTGACTGCGTGCAGAAGATTCAGAGGACCAGCTTTCCCTCCTGGCTCTTCGATTGTGGGAGCAGACGGCAACTGTTCATGCTCTACTCACTGTGCAGCTGGGCAGCCGAGAGCAAGCTCCGAAGAGGGTGCATTCAAATGGAACTTTAGCTATGAAAGCGAGGAGCGACAGCAATGATGGTGACACCGTTGCAAAGCTGACTGTGTGCTGAAGATGCCCAGCACATGTTTTCCATCCTGGCTCTTCGGCTCTAAGAGCAGAGGCCAGACGTTCCTGCACTAATCACTGTGCCACTGGGCAGCCGAGAACAAGCTTTGGAGACGTTGCATTCAAATGGACTTTTACATATGAAACCGAGGAGCGACAGCAATGATGGTGACACCGTTGCAAAGCTGACTGTGTGCTGAAGATGCCCAGCACATGCTTTCCCTCCGGGCTCTTCGTCTCTGAGAGCAGAGGCCAGACATTCATGCTCTACTGACTGTGCTGCTGGGCAGCCAAGAGCAACGAGCAGAGAAGTTGGATTCAAATGAACTTCTAGGTATGAAAGTGAGCAGCGACAGCAATGATGGGGGCACTGTTGCAAAGCTGACTGTGTGCAGAAGATTCAGAGCACCAGCTTTCCCTCCTGGCTCTTCGATTGTGGGAGCAGAAGGCAACCGTTCGTGCTCTACTCACTGTGCTGCTGGGCAGCCAAGAGCAAGCTCCGAAGAGTGTGCTTTCAAATGGACCTTTAGGTATGAAAGCGAGGAGCGACAGCAATGATGGTGACACCGTTGCAAAGCTGACTGTGTGCTGAAGATGCCCAGCACATGCTTTCCCTCCTGGCTCTTCGGCTCTTTGAGCAGAGGCCAGACGTTCGTGCACTAATCGCTGAGCTTCTGGGCAGCTGAGAATCAGCTTTGGAGAGGTTGCATTCAAATGTACTTTTAGGTATGAAACCGAGGAGTGACAGCAATAATGGTGACAGCATTGCAAAGCTGACTGTGTGCTGAAGATGCCCCGCACATGCTTTCCCTCCTTGCTCTTCGACTGTGGGAGCAGACGGCAACCCTAACCCTAACCCTAACCCTAACCCTAACCCAGCCCTAACCCTAACCCTAACCCTAACCCTAACCCTACCCCTAACCCTAACCCTAACCCTAAACCTAACCATAACCCTAACACTAAGCCTAACCCCTAACCCTAACCCTAACTCTAACCCTAACCCCTAACACTAACCCCTAGCCATAACCCTAACCCTAACCCTAACCCTAACCCTAACCCTAAGCTTTCACCAGCTTTCCCTCCTGGCTATTCGATTCTGGGAGCAGACTGTAACTGTTCGTGCGCTACTCACTGTGCAGATGGGCAGCCGAGAGCAAGCTCCGAAGAGGGTGCATTCAAATGGACCTTTAGGTATGAAAGCGAGGAGCGACAGCAATGATGGTGACACCGTTGCAAAGCTGACTGTGTGCTGAAGGTGCCCAGCACATGCTTTCCCTCCTGGCTCTTCGACTGTGGGAGCAGACGGCAACCGTTCGTGCTCTACTCACTGTGCTGCTGGGCAGCCGAGAGCAAGCTCCGAAGAGGGTGCTTTCTAATGGACGTTTAGGTATGAAAGCGAGGAGCGACAGCAATGATGGTGACACCGTTGCAAAGCTGACTGTGTGCGGAAGATGCCCAGCACATGCTTTCCCTCCTGGCTCTTCGGCTCTGGGAGCAGAGGCCAGATGTTCGTGCACTAATCGCTGAGCTACTGGGCAGCTGAGAAGCAGCTTTGGAGAGGTTGCATTCAAATGTACTTTTAGGTATGAAACCGAGGAGTGACAGCAATAATGGTGACAGCATTGCAAAGCTGACTGTGTGCTGAAGATGCGCAGCACATGCTTTCCCTCCTGGCTCTTCGACTCTGGGAGCAGACGACAACCGTTCGTGCTCTACTCACTGTGCTGCTGGGCAGCCGAGAGCAAGTTCCGAAGAGGGTGCATTCAAAAGGACTTTTAAGTATGAAACCGAGGAGCGACAGCAATGATGGTGACACCGTTGCAAAGCTGACTGTGTGCTGAAGATGCCCAGCACATGCTTTCCCTCCTGGCTCTTCGGATCTGGGAGCAGATGCCAGACGTTCATGCACTAATCGCTCTGCCCCTGGGCAGCCGAGAACAAGCTTCGGAGAGGTTGCATTCAAATGGACTTTTACATATGAAACCGAGGAGCGAAAGCAATGATGGTGACACCGTTGCAAAGCTGACTGTGTGCTGAAGATGCCCAGCACATGCTTTCCCTCCGGGCTCTTCGGCTCTGGGAGCAGAGGCCAGACATTCATGCTCTACTGACTGTGCTGCTGGGCAGCCAAGAGCAACGAGCAGAGAAGTTGGATTCAAATGAACTTCTAGGTATGAAAGTGAGGAGCGACAGCAATGATGGACGCACTGGGTCAAAGCTGACTGTGTGCAGAAGATTCAGAGCACCAGCTTTCCCTCCTGGCTCTTTGATTGTGGGAGCAGATGGCAACTGTTCGTGCTCTACTCACTGTGCAGCTGGGCAGCCGAGAGCAAGCTCCGAAGAGGGTGCATTCAAATGGACCTTTAGGTATGAAAGCGAGGAGCGACAGCAATGATGGTGACACCGTTGCAAAGCTGACTGTGTGCTGAAGATGCCCAGCACATGCTTTCCCTCCCGGCTCTTCGGATCTGGGAGCAGAAGCCAGAAGTTCGTGCACTAATCGCTGTGCTACTGGGCAGCTGAGAAGCAGCTTTGGAGAGGTTGCATTCAAATGTACTTTTAGGTATGAAACCGAGGAGTGACAGCAATAATGGTGACAGCATTGCAAAACCCAACCCCAACCCTAACCCTAACCCTAACCCTAACCCTACCCCTAACCCGAACCCTAACCCTAACCCTAAACCTAACCATAAACCTAACCCTAACCCTAACCCTAACCCTAAGCTTTCACCAGCTTTCCCTCCTGGCTCTTCGATTGTGGGAGCAGACGGCAACTGTTCGTGCTCTACTCACTGTGCTGCTGGGCAGCCGAGAGCAAGCTCCGAATAGGGTGCATTCAAATGGACCTTTAGGTATGAAACCGAGGAGCGACAGCAATGATGGTGACACCGTTGCAAAGCTGACTGTGTGCTGAAGATGCCCAGCACATGCTTTCCCTCCTGGCTCTTCGGATCTGGGAGCAGAAGCCAGACGTTCGTGCACTAATCGTTCTGCCCCTGGGCAGCCGAGAACAAGCTTCGGAGAGGTTGCACCCAAATGGACTTTAAAGTATGAAACCGAGGAGCGACAGCAATGATGGTGACACCGTTGCAAAGCTGTGTGCTGAAGATGCCCAGCACATGCTTTCCCTCCTGGCTCTTCGGCTCTGGGAGCAGAGGCCAGACGTTCGTGCTCTAATCGCTGTGCTACTTGGCAGCTCAGAGCAAGCTCCGTAGAGGTTGCATTCGAGTGGACTTTTAGGTATGAAACCGAGGAGCGACAGCAATGATGGTGACAGTGTTGCAAAGCTGACTGTGTGC